>NW_024582057.1:7758152-8006820 GCF_017639235.1 Corvus kubaryi
AAAAAAAAAAAAAAAAAAAAAAAAAAAAAAAAAAAAAAAAAAAAAAAGGTTGAAGTCAAGCCAGGACTGATGGCCTTGAGCCCTGTGCTCAAATTTGCTTGACACACTTAAAAATCTACTACAGCAGAACTACACGTGTAACCTTTGGGTTCTCTGACTACCTTTTCTTCCTGTCTCCTCCTATTTGTAATCTCCTCTGTCTTTCTCACCTTTTGAATCACAAACAGAATCTGTTTGTCTTCTTCCTCCCCAGTCTCTTCACTTCCTTTGCTACCAATACATATCCTCCTCCCCAACAATCCTAACTACTTTACTTCCTCTGCCCCACTTGTTTGCTATCCACACTTTTCTAATACTCTAATCTTAGAAGAATAATTGTTTAATTAGCACAGTCACTTTTCCTTGGCAAGTTAACCTAATGACTAACTTGTATATATATATATATATATATATATATATGTTTTTTCCTACCTGTGAGTTACTTTAAAGTCTTAGTGGAGTTTCTTGTCAAAAAAAACCCTTTTTCTGAAAGTGAATGAGGAAATGGCAATAAACACCTTTTGACTGAAATAGTAATTACCTGATTTTATTTACCAATGGTGTATGAAATTCAAAATGGCAGTAGAAGTCCTCTGACTTGTCAATATAAGTGACCCAATTGTGTAGCTCCTTTGGCACCTAGTTCACCTAAGCAAAAACCATTTATTTTTCCTTCTTTCCCTTCTTCAGAAAAAAAAAAAAAAATCAGGAGTGGAAAGGGGGGATAAAGAACTGTGCAAAAGTGAAGTGCTAACTCTGGGGGAGATCCTACCTACTTCATTAGTCCACAGGGCTATTGGATAGAGTTTAGGCTGTTCCTAACCTCTACAGTAGGGACTGAGTCTAGAAATTAATTAGGAGGGTATTCTTGGTAATGGTCAATATTCTATTCACTGCAGGGGGGAAAGGAAAGAAGCAGGGTGAGAACTTGGCAGTAACTAGACTTCATTGATTAAACAGAGCTCGTTTCTTATGATCTACTTCTTCGGCAGCCCCCTCGAGGTCACAGAGCTTTAAAAATGACTGCTTTGAAGCTCTAATTTTGAAAGCTCATCTGGTGGGTCGATTCTTGACAACACATGATGCCCCATTAACATCAACTGGATTTTGTGCAGGTGTAAGAATCTTCTCAAGAGAATCTGCCCAGTATTCATTGTTGAAACAAACTATTTTTTAGCAACCAAGTATGTAATTTTCCTACACATAATAACATTTTCTGCATCCTTTGGAGAATTCCAATCCATCCACTGGAACATGTTGATTCCTAATGCCAGTTTTAAAAGCTAAACCACTGACATCACAATTATAGAGATGAACTGAAATACAGTTGTAAAAAAAGCTAATGGGTCATGGGTGTGCCATTTCTATAATGCTGGGAGATAAAATGTGTTTGCCCTATTTCAATCTTTATTAGGGGGAATATGACTTTTCTGAGAGCCAGATTCATTGTGAGGATTGAATTCTATTCTCAGTCTTTCCACTTTCCAGATGGAGACTGTGCTTTTAAAAGTGGATAGGAGCCTCCTCCCCTCCCCCAGCTTAATCATTTTCTCTGACTTTGCAGAATTGTGACTTATGCAATGTCACAGAGAGCCAATGTCAGAGCTGCAAATAGTTCTTCCATCCCCTGACTATTAGATCACTGT
Organism: Corvus kubaryi; assembly: GCF_017639235.1. Lineage (NCBI taxonomy): Eukaryota > Metazoa > Chordata > Aves > Passeriformes > Corvidae > Corvus > Corvus kubaryi. Next base: position 7,759,838 of record NW_024582057.1, read on the forward strand.
TCTAACAGTGCACTGGATCAAAGGTAGGTGTGTTTTGAGGACCCTCCCTTATCATACTTTTAATTTCATGTTGCAACTAAATTGGCATGCTCCTAGAGCGAGACTCCTTTGAGAAAGCTCTAAATAAGCCAAGGGAAAGTGGCTTATTAAAAATGCGCTAAATGGCTCACAAGTGTTTCTCTTATAATTCCCTAACATCTTAGATAAAATATCTCCAGCTAAAGATAGCAGGATATATTTCAAAAAGTTTTTTCTTCTGAAAATAGGATTTAAGATTCATGCATGATGATTATACTCTATATTCTGCCTCAAACAAGTGAACTCAAGATATTCTATAGGTTGTGAAATTTTTTGAACACTGTCTACAATAAGCATGGTGAAATGATAAGTCTGTGGGGATTTCCCTAATATCCACATAGCTGTTGTAATTTGACTTTTTAGAATACTACCATATACTACCAAAATCTTTTCATCCTATTTATCTTTGGGCAAAGGCTGGTAACCATTACAAGTTAACAGTTACTATGTGAGTAAGATAAAATTTGATCCGGCTTAATTTCTTGTCACTCTAGTTATCTAAAAGTTATTTATTCACTCTTAGCTAGTCAGATAGATCTTCTTTAATCAATGAATAGTTAGGAACTTCAAAAAGGACTCAGCTAATGCCCTTTAGACATTTATTCTACATTTTGGTTAATCATCGTTGGGAAGTGCCAGTCTCTCTCTGTGTTGACTATAGAGGGAGCCTTGACAACTCACTTGGATAGGAAGAGTCTAGATTCTATATGATTAATATTAGTGAGTTGAATCCCACCCTTAGTGAGATCAGAAAAAGAGCAGTCTGATGCTTTTTAATGCTTTCTCTTCTAACCTTTGATGAAAGTCACATGAGCATATTAGAACCATAGAATCACAGAATGCTAGGGGTTGGAAGGGACCTTAAGGATCATTTAGTTCCAACCTCCCTGCTGCAGGCAGGGTCACCTTCCACTAGGCCAGGTAGCTCAAGGCTTTGAACACTGCCAGGGTTGGGGCATACACAGCCTCCCTGGGAAACCTGCTGCAGTATCTCATCACCCTCACAGTAAAGAAATTTTTCCTAATATCCAACCTAAATTTCCCCTCTTTTGTTTGTACCCATTAGTCCTTGTCCTATCACTACAGTTCCTGATGAAGGATCCCTCTCTGGCTTTCTTGTAGGTCCTCTTCAGATCCTGGAAGGTTGCTGTGAGGTCTCCATGCAGCCTTCTCCAGACTGAACAACCCCAACATTCTCAGCCTGCCTTTATAGAGGAGGTGCTCCAGCCCTCTTATCAATTTTGTGGCCCTCCTCAGGACTTGCTCCAACAGTTCCATGTCCTTCTTATGCATTCCAAGTGTGTAACTTTAGAAAAAAAAATAGCATAAAAACATACATAACCAGAAACCTTGCTGCTTTAACGGATGTGTTTTGTCAGACAAATAAACAAAATTCTTAGCCTATTTGCTTTAGTCCTCAGTATTCTCATCATCTCCAGTTAATTTTGAAGTCATTAAAAAGAGCTTTTGTAAGGGTATCAAATGACAGAGATGATTCCAGTTTTGTCTTCAAGAGTCGTGTTGGAAGAATATTAACTGTACATGTGAACAATACATAGAACAGACCACTTCAAAACTCTCTGAATGTTTACTGAAGTATCTATTTTTCTTCACCATTCTGTACATCTGAAAACTGTCAAACACTGCTGATCCACTCATCTCCAAAAATGGTGACACAGAGATGCCTAACCTTTGGTTTACAAAGATATGAAAACTTTGATTTATGAACCCTATGAAGAGAGACATTATTATTTAATATATTTATATATAAAATGTTGTAGAATAAGAATATATGAAAGGTCCACCATACCAATAAATAGTGCTTGAATCTAATGCGTTGAGTGAAATATTTGACTTTTATCACTGATGTCTCTGTAAAAGTATAAATGGAAAAAGAGGCAGGATTTGTCTGACCAGAAGTAGATGTCAACAGTGTCTATCGTCGAACTTTTTGTCTAGACTTCTCTTATAATCAATGAAAGAGAAAATGACCCTCCTAGACATCATTTGCTTAAGCATAAGGTAGGTATCTAAAATAGGTCAAATGAATCATTCCCTATAAATTCTCTTTCTTTTTTGACTTGAATCAGCCCAATATGAGCAGCTCAGATAGAAAGGCTTGTAAGGTAGAATTAGGTGAGATTGATCATAAGCCTTGCTGAAGCATTATGGTTCCATTATTAAAGGTGGGATTTTGAGAGAAGTTGATCTGTGTTAGGGCAATGTAGAAACATTGTCTTGTTAGTCCCTGACAAGCAAAATCTATCACTCAGCCCTGAAGTGGCAGCTCTCTGGAGCAGACAACTAATGTCAGAAGCTTTTGATGAGGTGCTGACACGTACAAAGGAAAGATATCCGGATGGTAAAACACCTACCAAATTGTTTGCTCTATTCAGCTACTGAGCAGACATTTGTATTTTATATGGCTTTCATATTATCTATAGACCTCTCCACACACCTCAAAAGAACTGTTGGCTATGGACAAAGGAGGAGCCTGTCCCAGACTGGATGATAATAGTGAGACATGAAACACAGAATAGGATGTGAGTGAACAGATTTTTTTACGTTTACACACACACATGGAAGCATTGGTCAGTAGAGACAGATTCAACATTATTTACTCTGTGTCATTTTATCTTAGACCTAATGTGCTGAAGAATTTGCAAAGAGGATGAATTTGGTTCATTTTGTCCAGTTGAAGAGGAGAAAGTGATAGAGCAGCTTCATGAACACCTGGCATCTGGCCAAGGTTAACCCACCAGCAGAAATTAATGAAGAATATATTTCTTTGAGACTCATAAAAACATCGAACTTTAATTTAGCTCCCAAGTGACAAAGATCAATCATATCCTTCTAAGTTGTTAATTTCCAATCAGTTAAAAAAGAACATACTCTTTCCTACCTGAATGTATCTCATACTGACTTTAAACTCTAGATTTCTATTTACTCATTCGGCCTAGAGTTTTATTTGTAAAAAGAGAAGTTTGAACACCTTACTGCTGTTTACAGATACCTGGATCGGGTTGTACAAGAGAAAGCTACACTCTTGAAGGTACACTGTAAAAGAGCAAGATACTATGGAAATGATTAGACACCAGAGCAGCTGTTTGGAGGGGACAAGGTGGTTCCTCCTACCACCTTGGAGGGATGCAAGACCCATCTGGACACAGTCCTGGGAATCCTAATCCAGCTGGGTCTACTTTGAGCATGGGGCTGGACTAAAGATTATTGGTGGTCTGTTCCAGCCCATGTGATGTTCAGTGACACTTACGTATCTGGTCTTGATTTAGAGGGTTAAAAATTCATGTTGTACACATTAATCATTACTATTTCCACTGTGGGAGCACCAAGGACTCCTGTACTTAGCATATCCACTAGGGCATGAGGGGTGGTCATTTGCTAGGCTATCCTTTCAAACCTACAAAGCAGTAAAGGAAAACTCAAGGAAACTTCTATAGATAATCAGTTACAGAAAAAAGCTGGCATACAAAGAATGAATGAAACAGCTTGAAAAGTGGGAATAAGCCTGGAAGGCATTCTTTAAAAAAACCCAACAAAACCCACCTAATTCTTTATGTGATCACCAAAAAAGGAGCTAGAGGAGAGAGTCAAAAAGGGAAGCCTAGAAAAATGGTCTTTACAGCAATAGTGTGTCTATTGTTTCTGTTAAGAGCAGCAGGAAAAGGTTGTTGGGTTTGAAGTCAAAGATTACAAAAATTTGGTAAAAACTTAGAACTTTTTAGCTCCAGAATCAAGATGCAAAATGGACACTTGATCTGATTCTTCGACCTAAAAAGCTGTTTGCATCACCTGCCTGTCTGACAAGTCTGGTGATCACACTATTCACAGCAGTTGTAAAGGGAAGTTTTAAGGAGTGACTAGGGAAGAAAGGAGTGTGTGACTTGCTTAATCATAGTGCATTTGAGCTGATAGCTATCAGAAGATGTTGACGTTGAAAGACAAGCCAAGATATTATAGATGAAACAGAGGTACAAATTTGCGTCTCTGCGGAAATGGCCGTTGTGTTAGTGGATGAAACTACTAGACACAGGCAGACACAAAGGAGGGGAAGGACACAAAATCAGAACTCCATACAATCATGTATGAACACAGAGGGTCCTTGAAAGTACAGACTAGCAGAGTGATTGGTAAGAGAAACTTGAAAGGACAAAGCTGATGCAGTTACTGGAGCTAGGGAAAGAAAATAATTCTAAAGAGGAGTTTCACTATTGTGATAAGGGCAAGAGACAAGTGAGGATGGTGAGGAAAGAGGACTGATTTTGAGCCTCAAGCAGATGTGGATCAATATAGTAATACTGACTGTAGGTTCAATTGAATGAAAAGGTGAACAGAAAGGTTCTGAAATCTCAGATGAACTGAAAAGAGGGTGGAATCAGGGCATGAGACACCTGACAGCAATTGCAGTGTGATCTCTGAGAGTGGAAATAGGGAGGAAAGACTGGATTTTTTTAAATGAGAAAAAATAAAACATAACCCTTATTGTGGATGAAAGGATGAAGAAGGAGGAAAAGTGATGAGAAAAGCAGGGAGATAATATAAATGGATAAGAATACATCCTGATCTGCAAGGAGTCACTAACAGGGTCAGAGGAGGTCATCTGATGAGAAATCTGATTATGAAGAAGATATAACTGAAGCAGAGGAAGAACAGACTAGCCAAAGTGAAGGAAAGAGTACCCCATTGTTTGTAAATTTTCTCTTGGATTAAACCAGTGACTTCCATCTCAGAGAAACAAGGAAAAACATCTGAAGAAAGGCTTACGAAGCAAGCTATGGGTAAAAAGACATCTAGAATATGGGAGTGGAAGTCTGTTGAACTGGACAAGTAGAGTTGTTCCAGCTGAGACAGCATAACTGAAAGGGGGAAAATACATTTTTACTACAGGAAGTTGAACTGTTCACAGACCTTTTCACTGAAGATACCATACAGCATGAACAGAGGAAGCAGAGAAAGTCTGGCCAAGGAACTGGCATGCTGTGGCAGCTCATGTCTTCTGTGACACTTCTAGAAACATTTCATATTTTCTTCAGATCTTTATGAAAAATAGTGGTTTTTGGGGGACTCAGTGTAGCTCCTCGATGAATACACAAGTTATCCCCACAATAGGGTGACAATTTGCCATTTACTCTTACCACCTGTTGTAAGGGACCTGAAAAATCATCCATGTTTTTAATCTTACCTATTGTAAGATTATTTGATTTTTTTTGTTTTAAGCACAAATTGCTTCAACGAGAGTGCTATGCATGACTAAGTTAAATTCCCTGCAGAAATCTCAAGATATGATATTATCACTGTACCATTGTCAGCAAAGTCTGTAATCCCTAATAAAAGTTACTTTTTAAAAGAAGATGTACATTCTACAAGTCATGTTCTCTTTGTATTAATAAATGTAGTGAATTCTAAAAGTTTCTGGAACAGACTCTTCTGACAGTCTTGTTTCCTCTGACTTGCCTATTGACCACAGGATTTTGAAGTACTGATAGGTCAAACTCTTGATCTCCTTTGGAGTGTGGGTGTGAAACTGCAGATACCTGTATGTGATACTCTCTGGCTTTGTTGGAATGTGGAGAGGCTGGGTTTCTAATATGGGGGTTTTTTCCTGCCTTTTTGTCAATCCACTGTTACTCTCTACTTTAGGAACAGAGCAGCACAGCAGGAGGAAACATTATGTGAAATGTGCCTGCCATTCTGCTGGGAAACTGGGCACTACCTAGCCACTCTGAAGGCAAAACCAATGGTTTACATATATATTAAAATAAGTAATCAGATCCAATTAATAATCAGATCAAATTTATTTTTCTTTTAGGACAACAGGTAGACTGTGTCTTAATAACTGGTGCAATGATGAGGGAGACAGACAATAATTATCTCCTGTTAGCTCCCTTTCCCGTTTTTATATACATAAGCAGCCTATCGTGTATACAACACTCCTTCAACTATAAGTGCTTATTGTTAGCCAATAACAAGTCAAGAAAGGACATCTAACACGTTAATTGACAAATATGAACATTTTTTTATGGGTGGAGAAACCACAGTGTCTGATTCTGCTCATTCAAAACCCTATTTTACGATTGGCCTCTTCCATGAAAACCACAGGAATTGAGTCAATATATTTTTTAAGAACCCACAGCTGTTAATTGAGTTATCAAGTTCTCTAAATGCTTGAACAGAGTAACCACTGGCATTATGGTTATAAATCTTGAACTGCATCCTCTTTGTTCCACTTTTTACATTTCCTTGATGTAGCTGGAATTTAACATATACAAGTACAGCAGACTACTGTTTGCAAATGGCCATGAGATTGGCATAAGGTCTGGTCACGACAAAATGTAAACAAGGGTCGTTGCACTGGATGCTATTTATGTTACCTTCTTATCACAGTACTACATGCTGTGTCATCAGCCAGATTTTGAAACCTTCCTGCAAAATTAGAAATCAGTAAAGGTTCACAAAATGGCCATCAAGTGTTCATTGCTGATCTTTGTATGTATTCAGTGCTGTCAAATCCCATAAATTTTCTACCATTGAGTAGCATTTGCAGGATATTTAATTTAGACTCTTGTGTTTGTTCCTCCATCTTCTCAGTGACAAGGTTATGGCATATGCTTTGGCCTCATTCTTAACCTGTGTTCTAAATACTTCTGTTTTCCTTTCTGGATAACTTTGGAAAGATGGGTCTGACTAACTTTCTGATGAATGTGGGTATGTAATACCCAGCACTCTATTCAGGCATTTGATTTTGAAGAGGCTTAGATGTTTGTTTTTACCCCTTTTGTCTTTCTAGCTTTCATGTACATGTATTGTGGTAGAATAAATTTTCAACTGAGAACTGTTAGGTAACCCCTTAAACTCTAGGTTCTTGATAACCAAATCTTGTTTAAGCTGATAAATATAGATGATAACATTTCAAAACATCCTTTTGGATGTTCTCTTGTCTTGCATGGATATATTAGCTCAGTGCTTAATAAGAGTAAAGAAAGTAAATCTAATATTATGAATTGTTAGGGAAATACCAGAGAATACAATGGAAAAGTTTCTATGCCTCCATGATGCACTTGTTTCTAGGATACTGCATGAAGACCTGCTGACCCCTTTGGCCAAAACCCCTCCCCTGAAAAAGTGGAGAGTAAAATTGGAAAAGGTTTATAAAAAGGCTAAAAGAACATGGGAATAGCTTTTACAGAAGCAGCAAATAGGTAGATGAGTGCTCTTCAACCTGGAAAAGATGTTTGAAGAGGAAATGTCAGAGTCTGGTAAAATCCTGACTGGTATGGACAAGATAGGAAATTATTAATTATTCAGTATCTCTTCAGATATAAGAATTAGAAGGCAACAGAAGAAGGTGACAGATTCAGTCTAAGGAAGAAGTGATTCTTCTCTAATCATGTCTTTAATCTGCAAAGTTGTGAAACAGTGAGAACTACTGTTTACATTGAAACTGCCTCAGGCTCAAGGTGTCCCTAAGCTGCAAATTGGAAATACAGAAATATCACGCAGGTTGGGAGTGACCCCTTCTAGTCTAACACCCTGCAGGCCCAGATAGAGGAGGTTGCCCAGGACTGTGTCCAGATGGGCCTCACAAGTCTCCAAGGTGGAGATTCCACATCTGCTCTGGGCACCTGCTTCAGCATCTGACCATCCTCATAGTAACCTGAGTGACAATTTCCCCAGTTTCATGCTGTATCTTCCTGTGCACCTTCAAGAATAAAGTCTCTGCCTGAGCTATCTTGAAGTTGAGCTCATTTCCAGCTGTTAATCAGTTGGCTCCCTGTAGTGCTGCGTGGGGCTATTCCATTCTTGGTGCACAACTTTGCCTTTGCCTTCATTGAACTTCATGAGGCTCTTCTCAGCCCACTTTTCTAGCTTGTATACCTATAAAATTACACAGGAGGCAGGCATCTGATTCAATATTCCTAGTTTTCTACCATCTGCAAAATTGTTGAGAGTACACTCTAGACCATCATCCAGCTTGTCAATAAAAGTGTTGAATGTTCTTGCTACTGGCATTTGCCTCTGAGGGATAATGACCAGTAACTGAGAGTCTGTTGAGGTTTCTTACTGATGATCACTGAGCTTCAAGTCCCATGGTCCAGCTAAATTTCTACCCACCTTATCCAGTCCATATTTTACTTGTCTAAAGGTTGTTATGAAACACCATGTCTAAGATCTGCTAAAGTCAAGGTGTAGGACGTTTCCTGCTGTACCATTATGCACACAACCTGCCATCTCACTGCAGCAAATGAGTTAGTCAGACATGAATTACCCTTGGTAAATTCATGCTGGCTGGTCCAATCATCATTCTCCTTTCTGTGGCTGGAAATAGTTCTCAAGAGGATTTGCTCCTTTACCTTGCTAGGGACTGAGGTGAGGCTGACCAGTTTGTACTTTCCTGTACTTCTTGCCCTTCTTAAAGATGGGTATGATGTTGGCTTTTCTCAATATCCTTTGCTGCTGATCTGGTCCCTTAGACTTGTACGTGCCCAATTAGCTTAAGAGCTCCCTAATTGTGCCTCCCTCTACACTCCCACTCTCTCAGTTATTAGGCGGTGGAAACTGGTCTGTCAGAGGGAAGATCTAATCAGTGAAAACAAGAGCAAAATAACATTGAATATCTGAATAGCCTGTTCCATGTCCTTTCTCACTAAATCTCTTCCCTCATTAAGCACCAGGCTTCCATTTTCTTTGCCCTTGCTTTTTCTGCCAGCATGGTTGTGGAAGTTCTTATTCCTTGCCTTTCATATACCTTGCTACTTTCAACTCCAGTTGAGCTTTGTTTTTCCTAATTATTTTCTTTCTACTCCAGAAATGTATCTAATCTTTCTAGGTAGCCTTCCTTCTTTGTCCTGTCTTGTTTGCATTTGAGCTCAGTTGGGAGTTCTCCAATCACCCAAGCTATCTTCTGTCATACTTGTTCAACTTTCTGCTCATTGCAGCTGACCTTTCTTGCATTTGAGGAAGTTCTGTTAAAAGATGGAGAGTTGACTTGGGTCCCTTTGACCTCTAAGGTAGTCTCCTATGGTACTCTACTGAGCAGATCCCTGACTAACCCAAAATTTGCTCTTCTGAAGTCCAGGGTTGTGAAACTCCTATTTATCTATCTCCTCTCCAGATTTTTAGCTCCATGATCTAATAGTCATGGCAGCTAAGTCAGCTCATCTTTACCTAAGTGGCTTGCCCGTGACTATGAGGTCCAGGAGAACACCTTCTCTAAGCAGGCCCATTATAACCTGTGTCAAAAAATTGTCATCAATATGTTCCAGAAACCTCCTGGGTTGCTTTCCACAGCCTTATTGTGCTTTCATCAGGCATTGCAGTGGCTGAGTACCTAGATGTGCAATCCTGAGGTTTCTGGATGCCTAAAGAAAGCTTAATTTATTTCCTCTTCTTGATCAGGCAGTCTCTAGCATGTTTACCACAGCATCACCTGTGTTGGTCTGTCTTCTTGTTCTTAGTCATAAGGTCTCAGCTGGTTCTTCACCTAGTACAAGGCAAAGCTCCATGCACTTTAGCCGCTTCTTTGCATAGAGTATAAACCCTCCTCCTTGCTGTCTCAGCCTGTCTTTCCTGAAAAGCCTGTATCCATTTACTGCAGCATTCCCAACCTGTGAGCTATGCCACCATGTCTCTGTAATCCCAATGAGGTCACAGGTCTACAACTGCATGAACTGCTAACTCTTCTTGTTTGCTCCGAGGCTGTGCGCATTTATGTACGGGCACCGAGATGGGCCCTAGTCATGCTGCTTTCCCACAGGGAGTGTGATAGCTTCCCCACTCGTGTTGTCTCCCACATGCTTCCTCAAATTGCTGGCTGCTGGGAGAGTATTTGGAAAAGTATCATCATATGTTTGTTCCATTTTTGTACTCTTCCCCAGACATCTGCTTTTGATCACTGACCTTGGTGTGTACCTAAAGAACTGCCACCAGTAGGAGGGATTGTGTCTCTTAAATTTGGATGTCAAGAGTAGGACATGAACCCAAGTCTCCACAAGAAAGCCAGAAAACATGCTGCAGAAAACTACCTTTGAGCCTCAGACCTCCACCTGCCCTTGGCAGCCATCCAAAAGTGGATACTGGGCTACACAGACCCAGTACTACCATGCACATACTCTTGGGTTGGTGCCCAGAGCAGATATGAAAACTGAATTACTTCTTTTGTTCCTTTGCCTTTTAAGATAATACTTGAATTGGAGCTGCTAAAATTATTGCTAGGTGTTTTTCATAATTATTTTATAACTCAATCTTTTTGATGCTGAGTAGTCCTCCTTTATTTGCTTGCATGTTAATTGAGCTGTCCTCTAGAAAAACTATGTTCCCAGCAATATCCAGGTCTCCTAATGCACTGTTGTTGAGCTAGGCAATGTATGTGTTGCAGCAAACCCTGTCATGTTTTTCATAATGAATGAATGACAAAACCAACAGAAAATGGGAAACAACAGTTTCCTATTTGGCAGAGCCTATGTTAAACATATTAACATGTGCTCACCTTGATTCTACCTTAGGCTGAACCTATAATGATTTTTTTTTTGCATACAGAGGAATTTTTTTTTTTAATCTCCATGACTCTCTTCATGACTGCTTTTAGACTGAAAAAGTCTGGTTAACACATGACTTTCTGAATCAAGCCTTGACTGATCATCCTCTTGCTTTTTTTTTTCCCATTCAGGATGATATGGTTGGAGATTCGTTATATACATAATACGCATCAAATGCTGCAAAGGCATAGGTAACTTTTTGGTATTATTTTGATTGTGACGTTGTTTTCTTATTGTTCTGCAAACAAAATAAGATTGATGGGGCAAACCAAAAACAAGTGTCAAAACCTCTCCAAATAAGTGTTGATTAAGAAATTACATGATGAAAGTGCTAACAGTATGTCATAAAGCACAGACTAATGTTTACTAGGGCTAGTAAAAAATAACAGACAATATCAAATGTACTTTTAAATACATTTACAGTTTAAAATTTATGGACTCTGGTTGTCAAAGTAATGACTTCTGGAGACAGTCCAAATGTCTGCATTATTAAAAGAAGATGTCCTCAGGTCTGTCTCATTAGATCTTACTCTTTCTTGTATTATTTTGAGCATGCAAACAGGACTTCAAACCCATCCAGTTCATCAGTTTTTGATCCTCCTGAAACTTCTGCTCAGAACTTCAAAACAAAGGGTCATTTTTCCTAAATTTCACACTGTTGAACTTATTCTAAGCATTCTACACAAAGTGTGGTGGAAGCACCTCATCTGATAATGAAGAAGCTGCCCTCAGCATCTCTTGTACAGCATGCCTGGGCAGGCCTTTCTCAGAGGTGTACTTCAAAAACAATGAGTGGAATGAAGAAGAGTGCAGAAATGGGTACAGAAATACCAGAGCTGTGTTTGCCCTGCTTACACCACGATCTATAAGCCCTGAAACCTGTACAATGTTGTTATTGTCTTTTCAGTTCCAACTCTTCCACTCTACATGCCCACACTACTCGCTCATGTAGATGTAGCATCAGTAGTCCCCCTTTTACAGGTACCTTTCTCATCTCCCACCTCTTTAAACTGGCAGCTCCATCAAATCTTCTGTACTCTGTACACAGACAACATCCATTGTATTTGAACAGATCTCTCATCTTCACTTGATCTGACGCTGACTTAAACTCTGTTCTTAGAATAATTTAAAGACAGTTAAAACATCTGAGTCTTACATGAATAGGATACATTTGGGGAAGGGAGGAAAAAACCCGGGCATTAAAAGAGAGAATAATACGAAACCAAAATAGCTTTAATTGAGACAATTCAAGGTACCATTGTGAAAATTCAGATGTTGCCTGTTTTTGGAAGATACGTAAATCAACACAAATGAGCTAAATAAAATGGTCACAGAGCCAGTGGGTAATTTGTGCACAAAGTAGATGAGGAATACCTTGACGTAATAATTTTGCATCTCAATAGCAGGCTGAGCCTCCTCCAGTGTGTCTGGTGCAGACTGTGCTACAGGAACAATGTCTGAGAGGAGGTATTTCAGTTTCAGTTCTTTTTCCACAGTTTCCAGACTCTTGACAAATATAAATTGCACACGTTTTCTGTGACAGGGATAATGTTGTATAAGGTATCACAACCTGATTTTTTATCTACTATTTATTTAACTTTTAATATTTTCATCTCTGAGAATCATTGGTATTCCTCAGAGTCTAGGAAATGGATTTTTAATTAGGTACCCAGAAAATGATTGCGGATGATGGATTTGAAGGTGATTTTAGTATTCTGTGTGACTCCTGGCCAATGATTTTTGCACTGTATTTTAAGCCAGGGTTTATACTCAGGTACAGTCAGTCTTCTGGACAGTCACTGCTCTGTCTAATCTGACTTTGGTCACAGGAGAGAAGAAAAGGAAGAGTGAGGTGAGTGGGAACAGTAATTTCCATGGGAGCTTGCTTGGGAAGCTTTATTTCTTCTTTCTGGAAGGCCAGCAGGACTGTAACAGTAACTAGGTGTTTCTACTTGGCTAGCATTGAGAAATGTCTTCCACAACAGAGAGAGATGGAGGACTCTAGAGTTAAATGAAGTTTTCCTTTATTCAGTTCCTATTACCAGGATGACACTGAGAAGAAGCATGGTGATAGGGAGAATTGTATTGGGTCCAAGAGTTGTTTCTCCCCACCTTGCCTGGGGGGGCAGGGCCCTGGAATCAGTAGACAATTTTGCCTCTCAGCTGGAAGAAGAAGCTGGTATGGACACAAGTCCTTTGGTTGCCATGACCTTTTACTTCCATCCATTCCCAAAAGGCACATACTTACCATACATAAGCTGGAACCCTAACTTGTCTCAAAGAACTGAGTTTTACGGGTTGGCAAGTTTGGGGGAGTGATAAAGGGGATAGTCAAGCTTAGATTCAATAATGTGAATGTAAATTGAGCTACATTTGGGTTAGCAACTGAATCAAAAGTAAAATGTAATGAAAATATGAAAAAATTAATTTATACCGAAGCTAAATGAAGAGGTTCCTCTTAATCCTGTTCAGATGAGCCTGAGCAAGTGTTGCTTACAGCCTGAGTTAACCAGCTATAGAGGTTGCATGTTGAGCAGCTGTGGTTCCTGCAGTTCTGTGCTTGATGTAAAATGCTCTGCTGAAAGTCAGGATATAGCGAAGTGGGCTTAGCACCAGGCTTAAAATGCTACATATTATCTCCAACATAAAGGATAGGCATATGAGGCATATACATCCGAAAAATGCTGTGTGGGTATACCCTTAGTTGAATATCCTTAAGGAGGTCAAAAGCAGCAACATGCAGGAGTTCAAACAGATTAGAACCTGAGTAACACAAGCCCAAGAAATCCAAGACATATGAAATCTATATTTACAAAAATAAAGCCAAGGACTATTGCCTCTCTTAGGTCATATAACATCTACAGAGCTGTTTTGAAGGAAAAATATACAGTGCTAAAGTGCAAATGATGATGTGGAAGATGACCTAAATATAGGAAAGGGCAAATAAATATTACAAATTAGCCATGAGGGAAGGAGGAAGGAAGAGGAAAGTAATCAGAAACATTTATTCCTTCATGTGGTTATATAAGAGGGCACTTTAGTGAAGAAGGGACAGTAAATTAGTAAAGAGGTTGCAAAATACAGTCCTGTGAGAAAGTTGCAGGTGAGAAGAAACAGTGATATGAACTTAAAGTCTTTCTATTACTGCATGTTAACTGCCAGAGTGCACACTTGCATTATTTAGTAAATGTGAGGTAGTCTGTGCTTCAGTGAAAGATGTAAATTACATTGCTTTATGCTGCACAATGGATAAATGCAATAATGATACATGAATCTGCCATTTTCACTGTCTTGAAGTAAGTTATCTCCCTTGCTTACCTCGTGGTAACTTATTGTTGTGACAAAACTCTGAAAAACATTGAAGTAAACTATTGGAATTTGGGTTATAATTATTGCGATGCTACTAAAATGGGATATCAGTGTTTTTCCTCTAAAATTTTGTGAGGCTCTAGTCTTGTTGCCAGTTACCCTCAAAGCACTTCATTTTATGCTTTTCATTGTCAGAAAGGTGAAGACAAGCTGAATCCTTAACTGTTGCTAATTTTAATGATTATATGGGGAATTTTTTCCTTTCTTTTTTCATCCTACCACCTGGAAAGGCAAGGATATTGATACCATTACCACCATTACCACCATTATCACCATTACCACCTGTCAGCCTGTACAGAGAGGAAAAAGAAATAAACATTTTCATGACTGGGCAATTTTATATATATATATATATACAGGCAGACTGATCCACCTGATTTCAGTGGTATTATTTCTGTATTACACCAGCAAAAGCGAGACGAAATTTTATGACAGCCCATCTCTGTATCACTAAAAATGACCTAAACCCCCTTCTGGATAAAACCTGTATGTTAAAGTCTTAAAGGGATACCTGTCTTTACAGTTGACATTAGTGTGTTTTCTTTTCAGTCTGAGTTGTCTATTCCGCCACAAGCTAGCTGGAAATATTTCTTTTCCAGAGAAGCATATGGTCTGGCTTTGAGATTGATAAACCTCATGGGGTAGCTCCTTTCTGGTTAGAAGGTTTTTAGAATATTAATCCTGAGAATCTGCATGTAAGGGAGACATATGGGAACTATAAACTGAACTCTCATTCAGTTTTTGAAGTTTCTATGTGCTGGCGGCTTGAGGGAGCCATGTTTTCAGAAAGCAGGAGGCGTTGGCCATTTGAAAATTGAGATTGTTTTAAGGCATCGCAAACATGATAATAAAGTTTACTGCTCATTAAAATGATCCAAACAAACAGTATCCAGGTATGCTTAAAAATATTTCTGAACCTCAGATACATTTCAATTAACATGTTGTCCTTATTTTTAAAAACTGAATTTAATGCTGCACATTTTACTCCAGTACTATTGAACTACAAACAAATAGTTTTCAAACAGTAATGTATTATGTCAGTTTATCTCTTTTTAGAGGTAAGAAGGACAGAAGAGATGCTAAATAATTTTTTGAAACTTGACCTACCTATTACATCTTTCTATGTAAGGATTATGAAAGTTTGTTCTAAGAGTCTAGCTCGTTCCACCAACACAAATTTACAATTTTCCTCTGAATTGTGTGTCACGTTCTGCGTTCCAGGTACCTTACAAAATACCTTATACTGTCACAAAGCTCTGGTAAAATATCTGTTCCCTGTACTCTTGCAAGAGAAAATAATTGGGGGCAGAACACTGTGGGTTTTGTTTTTTAGCTTGCAGTTTTGTACATGTTGCCCACTTTGATCTGAAGTGCCCTTTGTGTCTAACTGTGCTACAGTGAGCACGGTTGCATTTAGGGCTTACTCCAGGTCAAATTAAACCAATGCTAAAAGTCAGAAAATTCTCTAAGCATAGGATAAAACTTTCAGACAGGCATAGTTTGAATTTGAGACTTATTTAAATCAAAGGAGTGTAAAATAACTGTCATTGGTTTAAGTAACTTGAGTATTTAAAAATACACTGAAAATCATCTGTGGATCATCTGTCCTTTTAAAGGACAACATAGTGTTGACTAGAACACATACACAAGTATATCTTTGAATTTACATAAGAAATTCAGGCACAGTCCTATATCTCATGACTGTGAAATTAAAAAGTATTTGCAATCCTGGCAAAGAAAAACAGACCCCAGGCATGACTGACTATCATGCTGCTTACTTTGATTCCTGTCTCAAACTATCTACTTGTTTTGTTAGTCTTCATTCAAAGCTTTATCTCAAGGCCCTTGCTTAGTTTTTTCCCCATATCCCCAGATGCAAAAATGCACACCTTCTGTTGCAGGTCTGCATTTTCTGCTCTGTGCCACCTGAGAGGTACAAGGACATAAAATCAACTATATTGGCAGAGTCTTATCTGGCTATTGAAGGCCAACATCCACTGGAAAAAGAGTCTTGGGATTTTCAACAGTAAAAATAATAACAACGATATTAATAACAGCAATAATGCACAATTAGGAACTTCTTTCTTATTTGGCATCACTTGGAGATCAATGCTATTGCTATGAAGGCAATCCATAGAGTCAGTGCTGCCATAATATTAATGTTGCCACTGAAAAAAAGCAGAAGCATTATTTCTTGTTACCCTTAAGTTCTATCCTGAACTCCGGTTCACTTTGCTGAACTCTGCTCACTTCATACCTAACTGGTGTGGCACAGACAAATGAAAGAAAACACAAATATAAATCTGGGAGATTTCTCTTTGCAACCATAATGCTTTAAGCAGAAGCACTAAGCTGCACTTATCCCATTTGAATTTTTCTTTTCCAGTCTCTCCTAATAAGGATCACTCATATGAGCTAAGTATTTCCCTCGGTAACCATCCTTGCATTATTAATAACCAACTCAATTTTGCTTGCTGAACAAGAGCCCTCCTTTAATATGTAAGGTTAGGTTCAAGTAACAGTCCTTCATGAATGCATATATTATCAGTCTTTTCCACTAATTGGTCTCAAAGTATGTCATCAATCTTATCACCAAATCAACATGGTTTGGAGGCTGTTCTCCTACTCACATGCTAAAGTTTAGCTAAAGGCCTGGACAGACAAGCAGGAGAAAAAGCTGAGACAACAGAATATAGTGTTAGCCATGGTACACAGCCCAAACAGTAAGAATGAGGAGACACAAAGCTGTCTAATTCTCTTAGAAGAAGAAACACACTACAGAGAATCACAGAATTGTTAAGGTTGGAACAGACCTCTAAGATCACTGAATCGCACCATTAACCCAGCAACGCTGTGTTCACCAGCATGTAAAAAAACATCAGAAGCTGAAATCAGTGATGGAGGCCCATAACACTGGACATAATCCTTCAGCACCCATTTTGGTGCAAACAGCCTATCACCAGAGCTAATCTCTGAAGCATATGTGTTTACATGTTTCTGCTAAGTTTTAGATTATCAAAAGTTAGACACATGGGGTACAGAAATAGATATTTCTGATTGTAAGAGGATCATTTTGGTAGGCAGCGCTATATAAGTTTACTTTTTCTTCACTTATTATATCTAGATAAATAGTCACTGTCTCTGCAGAGAAACTCTATATAGTCAATGATAGAAAGAACAGGTCGCAGAAAGCCTGTGCTTACTTCAGACTGGTTGGTTTATGTCAGCTCAGAATAATTCTTAGCTTTATTATCTCTTTGGAAGATGTGACTCTAGCTTAAAGTATTTTTTTCCTGCACAACAATTACTTTTTTTATGATATCAAAGTTGATCTCAGTTCTGATGAACAGTGTAACTGGAGCCATGTGTCTGCCAAACTATGGTCACCCACTTGTGCCAGAGAAATTTCCTTCTCATGAAATTCATTTCCCTCAGAGCACTGAGCTAATATTTCCTGTGTCACAGAGAGGTGGTGTATTGGCACACCCTTGGGACAGAGTTTTCTTTCAATGGCACAAATGTTCTGTCAGAGGCTTTGGCAGATGTAATGCGTGTCTATTTTCTACAGGTAACACACTTACTGGCTACCACCTACTCATCGACAAGAGAAAGGTCTTCTAGGGCTTTAACACAAGAACAAGCAATATTTAACACCTACATCAAGCACTGCTTCCTGGACACCACTGACACTTTGGATATCCTCTGGCATGCCCAGAGTGAGAGGCAACTGTTACATCTCCTCTTGCAGAGCTGAATCAGTCTACTGACTTGTGAGCTTTGCACCTCCAGATCCTTCAGGACCAGATCTCAACCTCTTCAGCAGAGAGCTGGGCCCTACAGGACAGATCCAGCCACCCTGGTGCTGAGGTGTGTTGACGCTTCCAGGCAGTCGAACATGACACAACACACTTGCAGCTGAAGCACGCAAGGCTGAAAGCTTTGGGTCAGGCCAATCCTTCACCTCCCGGCCATGAGGAGGACTATCTGCTTGCCCAGCCACTTGTGACCCCAGCCTGCCATGGCAGGGGAGGCACACAGGGTGCCTGTAGGGTGCCTGAAAGTGGGACTGTGGGGCGCAGCCCTGGAGGGGGTGGCCAAGGACCACTTCTTTCACGAAGCCTCTGGCAGCTGGGACCGCAGGTGCTTGGGGTGCACAAGCAGTAACTTGTGAAGGTGCAGCCTGGAGAGCTTCATTTTCAGCTGACTAACCTCTTTCCTTGGCAAGAGGCAATGTTTCCTTGTATTTTTTTTTAAAGAGAGTGAGAGAGTACATGAGAGAGTAAACTATTTTCCTCCTCAGCATCTATTCTAAAGCCTGTAGAAGGCTCTAAAACCTGTCTGCATGTGTAATAGCCTGTTAGGATGAAAGTATTTTCTTTTGTGGTGGAAACAAAGAGCTTGAGGCTTTTGATCAGGCATTGAAGCAGTGGGGTTTCACCTTTTCTGGAGGAAATGCGTAGCAAGAATGCCCACTCTACTTCTTCCTCCCTGCTCCTCCCAGCTCATCTTTGGTCTCTGGGAAACACTTGAATCAGCAGTGCCAGCAACTCCCCCGCTGTCTTTGCCTATCTAGGATGATCAGTGACAGCTTTTGTTTAAAATTTCAGGATTTAAGATCCCTTTTTTTTTTCTTCAGCAAATGAGAGGCATTTTGTAACTTGTATCCTAACAAATCCTCAATCCTCCAAGTATTTTCTCCTAGTGTGAGAAGGATTTTCCTGGTTTTCTGCTCTCTGTCTTAACAAGTTTAACACTGCTTCTCAGACGAGTTAAATTGGTTTTGTCCAGATGGACACTGTTACAGGCCTCCTTTATAGGTAAGATTAATTTTATTAAAATATAATCCTCCCATGCTCACATTATCCCCTTCAGACATTCTCTTTGAATCTTTTGCAAAGTAGCATTAAAACAGTTTCTGGGATTCATTAAGAATTATATTAAAATACAGACACACCTTTTTAGGCTACAACTGCTGAGAAAAAGCAAAACTGGAATTTCCTTTACTTGGAGACCCTCTCTGAGCCAATTAGATGGCAAGATGCATTTGCCCCAGTCCCATCAACACAACAATTAGAGGAGCACAAAGTAGTCCTGTGACCACTCAGTTGCTTTCCTTCTGGGATAGGGATGCAGGTTATTCTCTGCTTCTCAGTCCTGGAAATCAACATGTGTTGCTCCGCTGCCTTGCTTTGAAGGAAGGTCTACAGAGGCTTCTGTGATTTTCCATTTCACCCCCATGCAGCACAAGGCCTATGCACCACTTAAATCCTCATCAAAATAGGGCTTAGGTAATACCCTTGGCAGAAGGGCAAGTTCCACCCACATTCCTCTGTGCTCATCTGGGCTGGAGAATCAGAACTGGAAAGCTGCATGTGTGTGGTTTTTTTACCACTTGGAACTAAATACTTACTGTGCACCTATTTCATCTTGGCTCCTGGTTCTGGTCTTTCTGTAAAGCCAAAAACTACACCAGTGAAATCTGTTTATGTTATAAATTTAGAATTCCAAGTTTGATTTGAAAGAATAAAAATGAGAAATCCTTGCCGTTCATTAATCCTTAACTGAGAGTAAGCAGAGAGACTTCTCAATTACATTATTCACCCCAAAAGAGGTTCTCAAGTTTCCCAAACCCTGTCAGCCTGTTCTGAAACACACACATGTTGCAAAAAGGTAAGTAAACCTCTTTTGACTGGCTTCCTGATTTTTGGTAAAGCCCCACAATATATGTACTTTAGTACTAATGGTAGTCTATTAAAGTCCACTTTGTAAGTGAGAAATAAAGGGAATTAAATGTATGCAGTAAAGTAAAAGGCAAAGGCCTACTTAAAACTCAAAATAGATAAGAATGTAAGTGCAAAGAGAAAATCAGTGTATTTGGAATTATTTCATCTTTTAACTAAAATATAAAACATTGGCAATAATATTATACATTTCAGCATGCATTAAGCCCTGAAGAAAATAAGATACTCAATGTGGTTTTGCAAAAGTCATATTGCCTAATGTTGTAGTACCTCTGATACTGATACACCTCACATGATTTGTGGAAAACATAACATTTTTAGTACAAAAAGAAAGGTAGACACAGGTATCTAGGAGACCTGAGGAAAATCTGAAAAAACAGACACTGGAAAGAGGAAATTTTAAGTAAGAGAGGGTGTAGCAGCCATGTCTAAACACAGAAATAGAAGAGCTCATGGCATGGGTTCCCTATTGTCTTTTGTATCTTCTGCCACTGATAAAGGCAGATTTTCAAAGTGCTTGTAATGTCGCATTATCTATGCAATTAAATCATAGTAAGATCTCACTTAGTGAAATAACTTCATACTTTGTAGTGGTTGCTTAAGAGATCAGATCTAAAACTGGAAAGCTCTTCAGTTACTTTCTTCAATCTGTCATTTTGATGGGAATGAATTCATAAAGGTCTCTGAAATTATCATATCTACCAGTATTTGCTTACCTAAGTTTTCAGCTATCCCATGTGAGCTCAGATTCAGGCCTTAACATGCTATAACCAGTGTGTTAGCAGTTTTGGTCTTGGACGGGTCCATGCTAATGTTGGAAATCATAATCTGCTCCATCTTCCTCCCATAATAAATACTACATTTGTAAAATAAGAGTAGGAGTCTCTGTGACAATCCTTCTTGACTGAAACATAAACCTACTCCACTATCAGCTGTGGATCTGAAGAAATCTGTCTAGCCCCCTGTTCATTATTCTTCACCAAGGAGATCATCCAGAATGAAACTACTGATGCATTGGATCAGCCCATCCCGCTCTCCCTCGCATCATGTAACACAGTTGCAGTCATGTAGCTGTGCAGACTCCTTCAGAAAAGGACCGCAGCAATCTGGTAGGTGCCTTACATGACGTTAGCTTGGCAGGATGGAGCTGAAATTCCCTAGTATGCCCAGCTCCTGTCATCTTTAGCCAGGGGTATCTTGGGTTGCCACAGCTACGCTCGTACCAGAATCTCAGCTAACTAATTTAAAATCAGTCGAAGAGATTCTCGGCTCTTTTGCTTCGATACTTCACATCCCAGAAATAATTGCATATCTGTAATACAGCCTAAAAGATATTTTAGCTGCCTTCAGAATGTTCTCTCTTCTGGTTGGGTTATATTTACATTGTTACCCTGAATTCCCTGTGCGCTCTTATCATTAAAGCACATTGTCACCATGTGACTGTACCTGGACATGTTTCTATGGCCCTGTATTATGCCCTGGAGATGTTGTCACAACTCCATGCCACTGGTCTGGCTACTGAAGGGCAAGTATTTCCAGGTCAGATAGTATGGCAAAGTTCTTGCAGGTAGGCTTTGTCAAATCTTCCAGCAGAGTTTGAAAAGTTATGGTTTTTATTTGTCTACTCCCATCTTTCTCTTTAATGTTACTACACCTGTGCAAGCAGAAACAGAATGGGACAGTGCAGACCAACTGCATTTCAGAATTCTGGCACAAATTTAACTTGGTATTCCTTTGTATACTTATGTTCTGCCTTGTTTGTCATGAATCAAGAATGTTAAACAAATTTCTTATAAAGCATGCTAGTCCATATCATCAAAGGCTGCCGCAGAGGATGCCTTTTTTTCCCAGCAGCTGCTACTGCTAAAAAACTGTTTCATCCCGAGATCAAAAAGTCTGCCTTACCTCACTGTCTATTGCAAAGATTTACCAGCTGGCTTCGTCACCTGCTTGCACTAGGAAATTACTGTCATTATTCGGAAAATGCATTTCCATTGTGATGCAAACGTGTTATAGACACACTTTTTCTCCCAGTTGTGAGATATATGTGTATGTATGAGTATATACGTCTATGTTAATATCT
Source organism: Corvus kubaryi (assembly GCF_017639235.1). NCBI lineage: Eukaryota > Metazoa > Chordata > Aves > Passeriformes > Corvidae > Corvus > Corvus kubaryi. The sequence goes on from NW_024582057.1 coordinate 7,781,662, forward strand.
TTACTACAAAATATGTATCTGAATAATTCAATAACCTACAAGAAAATTCTCCTGTATCTTTCTTTACACTCTCACTGCAAAACCACTACCTCCCGCAACAGCCAGCTGTGACAACAACATCCCTTTGTCTTGCACAGTTCCCTGCACATAACACTTCAAGGAGAACCAACCCATCAGCTTGGCAAGGGGAGGAACACACTGTGGTGAGCTCTAAGCCATGCACATGCAGACTGTCAAAAATTATTGACTTTGGACAAGTTCTAAAGTTAGTGCAGGGAGAAAGGGAAGAAAGTAAGCATTGATAGATGGTGTAATTGCATACGGTTAGAAAATCTTAGAAAACAAGGCTAAATACGAGGCATGGGGAATGAAATGTAAGCCATTAAATGAAAGCTGTAGGAGAGAGCTGAGAGAAGCTCCAACAGGCACAGACATCAAGGTAAATGATAAGATGTTTAACATCATGAATGGAGAACTTGCACTGCAGGTTAATCTGCTGCTGTTTAACTCTCAGCTATTAAGAGGATAAGGGATGAACAGATAAGGCTTTAGAAATAAAAATTGTATTTTCACATCTCTGTTGGTGAGGACATCAGTGATATTTCTGGGCTGCTGTTATGCTCTTAAAGGTAATCAAGTCGTGGTATTAAAGGTAGTGATAAGCTGGAAAAGAGGAACTCCCCAGAAGCAAAGCTATTCACATTGTAATTGAAAAGAAGTTAGAGAAAAAAGCATATTAAATAATTAGATCTAAATACTAAATCTTATAAAACACTATTAAACAAAAATGAACTTTAAAACAAAATTAGCATTTCTAATAATATATTTTTCTTATTTTTAATGACTTCCTCAGCCAGCTTTAGATACTGTTATCATCGGCTCTAAGCAAGAGTTGCACTGCATCTGCAGGAACAGAATGGTCCCAAATGATCTGGAAATGCTTCTTTGCATCTGAATCTGTGCTTCCTGGTGCAGCATGATGATGATGCTAGGCCCTCCCTATGGACTTGAAAAGAACTCTGGAGGCATATCCCAAGAACATGTCACTTTGTCTCCTCTCCTCTCCTCTCCTCTCCTCTCCTCTCCTCTCCTCTCCTCTCCTCTCCTCTCCTCTCCTCTCCTCTTCTCTCCTCATTCCCCCTCACCATGTGAAGTGTGTAACATTTTCTCTAAGTCAGTGGGAGGCAGCCAAATGCTGTGGCTTTAGCTCCAGTATATTGTTGGTGGATGGGTGGCTGTTTCACTCCATACTTCCCAGTCCCTTGATATGATGGTAATGTGGATTCACCATGGTGATAGAACCAGCCTCCAGGAACAGAGATGTATTTCCTGTGGGAGCAGAGACTGACTGGCTTGAGGCAGCTAAAGGGATTGGCTCTTGACAGCTGTGAGACAAAAATATGCCTTTCTCAGAGCTTCCCTATTGAGTTGGAGGACCAGGCAGCAATCCTGATGGGACACATCAGGAAATACATGACTTTTCAGTGGGCTCAACTAAGAGTGTAGAAAACTGTCTAAGAGTAGGGGAATGATAGGATATTTCACTGGGAGCTTAGGCGTAGGATTTGAAGAATATGTTTGCACTGGGGCATCTGTTTTACTAGAGGCTGAGGTGCAAACAATTTTTAAGAATGGGAAGTGGGTAGCATAGTGAAATCTTTAAAGATTTGACTGCCACAAAAGACAGTCCTGATCTGAAAAGATTGAGAGCTTCTGTTTTGAAGAGCCATTTCCTTGGTGGTTTTAAGTATTTTGGTTTTACTTACTTTGAAGAGGTGGCAATTGAACTACCATAAAGCAGTATCATCTTATTTTGTTAATAAAGAAACAGGTTCAGGGGAAGACAAAAGTGGTTTGGTTGATTCTTCCTTGACATCAAAATCTGACTGCAGACAAGGAAAGAAGAAGAGTTTCTGAGATAAGGAACTAGCCTACAATGGGAATGATTTGGATTCAATTGTTCAACCTTCATTCACTGGTTTCAGCCATTCCGCCTGTTCTCTCATGGCCTGTTGGTAACTTAAAGTGTTCAATTTCTCTGTCTTCATTACTGATGGAACATAACAATGAGATTCAACATAATTTCTCTAGATCTTCATTCCTAATGCAACATAATGAGGCTATTATAAAAATAACTGCTTCACCCATGTTGTGAAGTGATGAGAGAAACCAATAAAACATGAAATGTAAGTTCCAAGGGAAAAGATGACTGATTAACATGAAACCACATAATCCTCTAAACAGCTTCATTTATGACTGGCCTGGTGCTGACTATTCACTAGCTCACAAAAATAAATTTACAAAAAATAATGCAATAGTTTTACCAGGATTTCTAAATTCAGTTACTATTACATTGTGTCACAACTTGGAAGCCCTCTGTCAGATAATGTATTGAGTGATTATTTCACTGTTATCAGATAAAGATGTACTTGAAGTGTCTCTCAAGTTAAAATATCTTGCTTGTATTCCTGCTGAAATATAAAGAACTGGGCTCCTGTCTTGACATTGCTGGATTCTTTTCTCTAACCCTGGAGCCTTTTCTTCTCCAGGCTGAGCAACCTCAATTTTCTCAGTCCATCTTCACAGGAGAGGTCCTCCAGCCCCCTGACCATCTTGGTGGCCCTGCTTTGGACTTGTTCCGACAAATACACAGGTCTTTCCTATGCTGGGGCCCCAGAGCTGGATGCAGCACTCCAGGTAGGGTCTCACCAGAGCAGAGGGGAAGAATCACCTCCCTCGCCCTGCTGGCCACACTACTTTGGATGCAGTCTAGCGTAGTATAGGCTTTCTGGGCTGCAAGTGCGCATTGCCGAGTCATGTGGAGCTTCTCGTCAACCAACACCCCCAAAAGTAATCTCCAACAGCCAGAGAGTACTTGTAAAGTAACAAAATATAGCCAATAAGGAAAATCAGAGGTATTGCTACTAAAATAATGTGTCTCCAGAGATACAACTATTTGTTCTTTAGTATCAGAGATCTTCTATACCCCATCTCTTGTTTGAAAGCTAGAAAATACCTCTTTTGCAGTTCATTAGCTTTCCATTTTTAAGGTAGGCAAATTTAGACAAAGGACTTTTTTCCTTCTAATTTAAATGCTAGAAAATACTCAGTATCTGTGTACATTAACAAGCTTCACAGCTTAGATCAAGTCAGTTTAAAACCAATTTGGGTGTAAGCTACTACAGGGACACTTTATTTCAGTCAGGTATATACCTGTTCCAAGTGGTTTAAAATAAGCTGAAAGAACAGGAGATTAAGCTAGCATTTACACAAATGTTGCATTACCTTAATTTAAATTGGAGTCACTTTCTTGGCAAGTTCTCCCTAAAACACTGCTTTTTTTCTCAGAGTAAGCCTGACTATATTAAGTAATAGAACTATGTAATGTAATGAACTGCCACCCTTCAAGTGGAGGGTACTGCCTATTTTAGTTGAAATGTGATAATTGGAGTGAAAACCCTACCACAAACACGGCATAGAGAAGATTAAATGAAAACACATCATTGATGGGGACATGGCTTCTACCTGAAGGCTTTCATCTAGTCCTACTATATAAGAGCAAGGGAATGAGCAAGGGAAAGAAGAAGAAATTGATTTTCAGTTTGAAGCTATTGATAGTTCATGGGCAATTACTAATAATACGCTATTCCATAAGCAGAGGAGCTAACAAAGCCAGCTTTCTTAAGCAGTTGTGTCCTATGTGCCCTTTAATAGTTAAGGACAGGAATCCCAGCTGCCTTACTGAGTTTTGACTCTCCTATGTTCTCCCCCTACATCCCACAGTATCCCTAGCTTCCTCCTATATGAGAAGAAGCAGCATATGCAAAAGCTGAGATGCAGCTCTGTATGTGTAGGTAGGTCAGATATGATGTACACAACAGCTGCAGAATCAGGAGGACAAGCAGAACTTGTAACTGTTGGGATTACACTGTACCATATCCCTGAAGGGGCAGTGAGGAGAGAGTGGGAGTGCCCATTTGACCCTCTTTCTGCTTATTTGATGATTTTCAGGAAATTCTGGTAACTGAAAAACTACAAGTTTTCTTAGGCTCCTTCTAACTTAGTTTAAAGCTGCTAATTGACTAAAAAATAATGGTGAAATGAAACACATCTCAGTCACAGGCAAAGGAATACTTTGCACAAGTTCACATATATGTTTAGGTGTTCCAATCATTTTCATATATATGGGTATCATGATGTTTTGCAGGTGGGCACATTGAGGAATGGACACATTATGTTTCTTGCCAAATAGAGCTTAGCTAAGACAGGCCTGTGAGGGTAAAATGCAGTTTCACTTCCAGTCTTGTACCCTAACCATTGGATAATGCTGGTCTTTGGCATTCACTTCCATGGAGAGATCAATGAGCTCACTTGCACTGCGGAGATGGAAAGACTGGTCATAGTAGCTTGCTTGTATTTTTATTTTAGAAAGCAACTTAACATGACAAATGGGTTTCCAATTTCCAGTTGTCTTAGCTGCAGCAACAATGGAAGCACTGACCCAAAGATAAAATGTCAACAAAATTCATGGTTACAGAACAAGACCCTTCTGGGAGACCAAACTTTATATCAATATTTGAATTTATGAGAAGCTGAGAACCTGTTTTTATCAAAAATATCAAAACATTTCTGTTCTTGATCTAGAATTATTTGAAATGGAGTTATTTAGCAGTTTTCTAAGCATTTTAAATTAAAAAGCATGGAAAGACTTATCCAAAGCTTTCAAGTTTTTAAAACTCAGATGAATTAATGTTTCCAAAATGGTTTGGGAACTAAATTTAAAAATGTCTTTGTGCAAAAAATATCTGTTTACCAGTACTGATAAGCAGTGTTTGCAAAGGCAGAATTTTTGACAAAACTTTCCATTACTCCATTAAAGGCTCTAATGAGCACTTGCTGCAATGGAAACGAGACAGGGAATTTCCTACCGTTGGCATTAATTCCATCAGAAATGTCAATGAGCAGTACCCAAGATCTTTCCTGCTTTCAATACCATTGATGAGGGAGGAGGTTTTGCAGACCTGGCAGTCATCTGCAAAACCTCACCGGGATGAAGGGTTATACTTTGAAATGGTTTTGATCATTCCTGGCAGAACGTCAGCTACTCCTTTGACTCATGACCTTTCACCGTTCCTATTCAAGAGCACTCCAGCAAAACTTCTGGGAAAGAATGTGCAATGCCCTGAGCTACAATGCGAGCAATACACTGACAGCACCCAGCTCTGCACCTCAAGGCTGGCTCGCTCCCAGCTGTTCTACTGTCTGTAGGAAATTAGAAGCCTGCTGAATGAAAGGCAGATGGTGTGATGGACAACCTCTGATCCCTATCGGCAAGTTACACAATGTAGACTGGTAGATCTTTTCAGTACATGATAAAATGAATTGTGGTTTCGCTGTCACCAAATTAATTCTTGGTCTTAGTGCTTGCAGACCTTTGGAACTGAAGATGGTTTGCTAATCCTATCTAAAAAACTGGAAAGTAGACATGCTGTCAGACTGATTTGACACCCTCTTGCTTTGTTTTTGCATGAAAAAATTGTCAGCCAAAGGAAAAAAGTCTCTGATAAGTATGGTGAAAAATATGCAGGCAGTTATTTTCATAGTCAAACATTAGGTTAAAGATATACATACAAAAATAGCAAAGAAAAATGAAAAGTAACTTTGAAAATAAAGCCAAAAAAATTTCCTGAAAGTAAGAACACAGGAGTTTATTAGTCAGTAAACTAAATAAGAATAAATGGCTTCCAAAATAAAAGAAACCCAGAACCACTGTCTATGAAATGAGTAGAATTGTAGGCTAAGACACTAGTTATTCTTAATAGTGCAATTGAAATCTATTCCTATATACATAGAGTAATTTATCTTCTCTTTATAATACTAGTCTTGGTGAAGTGAGGAACCCTTAGTATCAAACCCAGTGACTTATATTCATTGCCTGGAAAAGTACAGTTGCATCTTTAATCTGTACTTTTGTATAGTCTCTAGATGAGCCCAAGACTGCTTTTATTACCTGAAAAAAAAAGGTCTTTGCCTTATATTTCCTCAGTGAGAATTTCTAGAAGATCCATCCTGGCAGTTTGCACATTTTGAAATAAATAAAGTGCTGGATGATCAGACCTCATACTTGACAATACACTTGAGTAAACGCAGGTATTTTTAATAGGGAGTTGGGAGGCAAAAAATTTCTTCTCTTCCACCAAAACTGCCTAATGGAATGCCTCTTGCCTGGTGTTCAATTACCAGTGTCAGTGTTTCATACAACCTTGATGTTTGACCCACCACAAATGGTGTGCATTTGTACAGACACGCGCTTGTAGTGAGCCGAGGTTGTAGCTACCAGGCTTGGCCGGTGCTGAATGGAGAATATGCGGAGACAGACTGTGTTTGTCATCAGCAGGGAGAGTTTATGTCATTTTTCAGAGCTGCAGAGAATGTGATGGCAATTGTTTACCTCATTGTTTCCTATGTCAGATAGAGTGTGGCGATAAGTGAGAACCAGGACACAAGTGGGAAGAATCTCTTTTACTCAGGGTCTAGTGTTGGGAGTCTCTTGTTTCCGAATGGGGTGTGTCTTCACCTGCTGCTTCTCTTGTTGCCAGGAGGGTCAGAGAAGATAAATGAAACAGAAGAGCATTCCAAGCTCTCGTTCAGGCTGTTGTTGCTAGGTGGCTTTGGTTCCCAAACTGGGTATCTCCCTTGTTTCTGTGGCTCCCAGAAGGGACAATGAAGATGAATGACATGGCAAACTGCTTTATGGCTTTCATTCAGGCTTTGACGTTGTCCCCATTCTGGTGCAAAATTCCTCAACATCTGAGGAAAAGAAGGAAAGTGCATAGTGTGTCGAATTGTGTATTAAAGAAGATATGAGGGTAAGATTTCCTATAAATGTTGGCATTTGTCCACATGCAGAGATATGTTTGGATGTCGTCAGCCTTCAAGGCTTGGCCCCAAAATGCTGTTATTTAGATTAATGGTTTAAGGACCTATCATCACTTTCTTTTCTGGACTAAAGAAGAAGGCAATTAGCTTAGAAGGAGTGCTTTAGGGGTGAAAAACATTCAGCTCTGCTACAGCCAGCTGAGAACGGGATCAGGGGAGGCAGGCTGGGATATGAGGAAGAAATCCTACTGAGAGGTGCCAGTGGGAGCAGCATGTTCTTTTTTGTTGTTCCTGGTATAAGATATCCAAGGTCACTGGAAATTGTAGAACTGGCTGTGAAGCTTCCTGGTATTTGAAGACCTTCAAAGTAACCAGTAGAGAACAGCTCAGGGCTAAGAATCAGACTACTGCCTGTTCCAAGGAAAGAAGTATTTCTTTATGTTCGTGTATGTTTGCGAGCAGGCCTACACACAGGCACACACTGTGGTGTTACTTCTGGATTGCTTCATCACAGCTTTATTCTTTGTTTCTCTTGTACTTGTCAAAAGTTATCACCTTTAATTGCCAGCTTTAAATGAAGACATGGTGGTTGAGGTCTGGGGACTAGATATTCTGCTTCAATTATCAGATAAATAGTTTTGGGGGATAATATTAGGGCACTTGACTTTTCTTCAGCCACAGCAATAGCCTAAGCATCCCACGCTGCTGCCTGCTGCCTTGCACTGCACACTCATCTGTGTTAATACCACTTTTGATGGAGTAACATGATGCCACTTGGCAAAAACAAACAAAAGCATTGGAGAAGTAAGAATGCTGTTTTAAATCGGAATAAACTTCAAGTCTACCTTGCAAATCACCTTGTAGCTGCAGGAACAGCTATAGTGGCACAGCTGAGAAGCCAACAAGGACTGCTCAGGGAGGCTCCAATGGCCCAAAGAAACACATTGCCGTGTTGAAGTAGATAAGCACACTCAAATTGTTTAACTTTGGCATCTTAGTTTACAAGCAGTTATATGTCAATTAGGGGCCCGAAAGAAGATAAATGAATAGCCAGAAAGGGGGAATCCCTGTTTTGGCAGTGGTAGTCACTGTACTAATTCAAGATATACTGTGAAAATCACCCCTCAGTGTTAAAGAGTTGATAAAAGTAATTTTTCTGCCAGGACAGGGATTATCTTTTTAATGTGTTTGTAAAATACCTGACACATGAAGGGTGGGATCTTCCTCTGATAGAAATGGCAAGAAGAATAGAGAACTTCAGGAAATCTTGCACTCAGCAAGAGGAGCTTAATCTCATTAAAGGGACATGAGGATGATACACTGTGTAAGCTGATTAACATTTACGCAGAGAACACTACTACTTGTATGAGATTTTGAAAAAGGATGCCTATTTATAGTGTGAGGAAACTGAAAAAAAAATAGCTTCTATTAAAAAAGACCCCAACAAACCAAACCCAAACCAGACAATAAAAGATGTAAGAAAAACCGTGTTTACACTGTTGCAGAAGAGTTCTACAGTTATGCAAAATAGACCTCCCTCTTTGCCTTCACATACTGAATTTTTCTTTCTGAGTATTTCTTACAGATTGAGTGGTTTAATACAATAGAAAACAAAAAGATAAACAGTCAAATTACTTCAGACATACTTAATTGAAACTTAATTTAATGCTTCTGAAAGGTACTGGATTAGCAACATCGGAAATTGAATTATTCATCCACAGAACAAGAACTTTCTGTGCAGCACTGATGACAGCTTTTCATCTAATCCTACGAACAGGCCTCCACAAGGAAAGGCAGAAAATGTTTAGATGAGAAATAGAGTTTTTTACTTCTCTGATATAACAGCAGCTGGCACTTTTTATTTGGGGCTGGTAATAGTTGCTCACCAGGATCTGAACTGAAATTATTTGCCTATTTCTTGTTTGGTTCTAGAACATCCTTAGATGAACTGAAGTTCCTAAGGGCTCCTGTTACTGAGTTATGGTGGGTTTTGGATGGTGACCTACAGTGCAAAGGACTTAGTTCCCATTACTGACTCCCTCAGCAGTTTGCAAACTATTGTTTTGCCAAATTAACATTTGCTTCTGATATAGAAAACTATCCACAGTTGGGATATCCTTGTAATTTTAGGGATGAGATCAGATATAATCTCACACAAATGTGTAATAGTATAGTCAACTTGGCTTAGTTTTTAAAGGTATCTTCAAGGACTTTTTTAACGGCCAGCACTTCTTCTTAGGTTAGTTTTGCACTTCAAAAAAGGGGAATTAGGGCATGGTCAGACAAGCTCTGGCAAATCTTACTTTTGCTTTTGCGGTTTGAGAAATTACTGCCCCCAGCTCTCTGTTCAGGCTTTCTCCTCAAACTTGCCATCCCTACACTAGGTTTTGCCTGAGACATGAAAATCTGTTTCCTTTTGCCGACTTAGTAATGTGCCTAGTAACCTCCAGGAGAGACCTGGTGCAGCTTCAGTGAAATCTGCCATTGTGGAAACAGAGGAATGTGAGGCTTATGTGCCTCAGCTTGGCCACTGTGTACAGGGGAGGATCTGGAGAAAGCCAAATCAATTATGACACAGCAAAATCCAGGGAGACTCTTGCCAGCATGAGCAGAGGTCACATCTCTATTGGCTCCTCTATGACCATCCTTTTTGCCATAAAGATCTATGCCTATAGTCTGCATTTGATTTTTTTTCTACACAATTCTCTGGTATAAAATAGCCTGTATTTCCCATGTTTTGGCTATTTCCACCAAGTGGAGGAGGTCCCTGTTTCTCTCACCCACATTCTTTCTAACTCTGATTGGCAAATGCAATTCATCTCTGGCAGTATCCTACTTTGACTAAACCAAATGGCCAGAGTTGGTGCTACCTTTATGATTGTGCTTCAAAGTCCTCATGAAAACATCCAAGCAAGAAGGATCCTAATTTATGGACAGGGATAATTTGCAGATAGATGACTAGGCTTTTGTTCATAACAAATTTTAAGCATAGCACAGAATTTAGGCAAGGTGGATAGGTAAAATAGTCTGTTAGGAGTGAGAACTGTCACTTAGACTATTGAAGCACACAAACAGTTTAGATAGGTAATTAAATTGTTCACCTTGATCAGGAAAAGCCTTGTGACATTTTGAGAATGTCCTATTTTGTAGTCAAGATATAAAATGTTTTCTAATGGGAGTGAAGTTTATGAGGGGAAAAATATTTCCTCTGTGAAAGGATATTTGTGAGAGGAATTTCAATTGAGAGCAATACATTAACAAGAAGTTCTCTAAGCATCCCTTTCTGTAGTGGTTTACCATGTGTGATGGTAGTTCTGAAAGAAATGCCCGAAAAATTAATAGGAATATATGATCAATTCACTGAAATATGTAAGTGAAACCTGAAACATGCTTAGTGCTCATGCTTCAAGCTTGCCTGCTTTCAAATGTTCCATAGGGTCAAATTAACTACTGTGGTTTGCTGTCAATGACTGGCAGCAGGCATATTGCTCAGTAGATCCAAATATGACATTTCAAATTGCTATTTAATCCATACAGAAAGGAGTGATTGTCACATCTTGATATATTTAGTATGGGGAGATTGATAAAAGTTCACTCTGCTGCTTTTAGAAATAATAGAATGTTATTGAATCAAGTGAGGCTCATGCAGGGTGTGCTATTGCTGCTGTAAATTAGAATTACAACCGGTATGGTGACAGGTTCATGGTGGAATTGTCTCTCTAATCTCATGTTGTCTTTACAAAACTGCCTTCCAGGAAAGGTATGCATATTATGAAATATTTCTGCACTTAATGTATGAGTAAAGTATGTGCTAGTGCTCTCTGGGAGGTTCTAGAATAATAAAGATGTAAAATATATGTTGGATTGTAGTTTTATTAGACTGCCCAACACATATTGAGTAACAATTTATAAAATGGTAATATTTTTTTTCTTTTCAATGTTGATATTTTAGTCTTTTTTTTAAAGTCCAAATTTAAAAAAAAAGGCAAATTAATGTCATTTCCCCCCCTTCTTTTTGTAAGAATATACGCTCTATGCTATTGCACTTTCTGTCTCAGTCTGTACAAGTGCTTCTTGTCCTAGAATAATTTAGACACCACTGACCAATTTCACTGAAGTTTTTTTTTTTTGCAAGGGGTGGGCATTTTACAGGTTCTAAGTTGCTACAAAGTTTATAAAAAGTTTTGACCAAGTAGAATGGACAGATCGTTGTGACAGAGAACTCATAAATCCCTCCATAGCAGGAAAGGTGCAATGTGAGGTCAGCCTTGGCAGACCAGACAGGATCCACATGCAAGATCAATCTTGAGATTCAAATGCAAAGTAAATCCCATTTGTATCTGCTGTTCACAGAGCAACCTGTTGGTTGATCAGCCTTTGTTCTCCCTCTTCCCGCTAAATGTCTCCCTTTCTGTGGTGCCTCAAATCAAATAGTCCAATAATGCGTTTGGGCAAATCTAATGATTCACTGGCTAGGGCAAGCGGGAGTGCTACTCCTTCCTTGCCCTGCCCCTCCCCTCTCACGCCGGTGCTCCGGCCATCCTGTCATGTTCCCTCCCGTGTGCTGCGGGTTCAGCTCACCGATCCTAGGAAAAAATCATTTGCTTCTCTGGAGCTTTTTTCTGGGTTACTGAGTAGAATTAGTTCAGTATGCGTCTTGTGAGTGCCAGGACTCTCACAAGGGAGTGGTGAGTGTGTTTTAACAGCAGCAGGGTAGCAGCAGTGAGCTGCTAGATTGATTCCATTTGATTGTTGAATTTTATTTGAAAGCTACTCTGCTTCTTCCAGAGATTATCCACACATGAGGTTTTGAATTGATATTGTATCTTCAGTTAATTTGACTTGGTTTTCCTAGGAGTGTCTGTTTCAACATGAGACCTTGCAGCTGATAAAAAAGCAGGCCACAGATAAGGTGTAGAAAGCACAAACTTTTTCTAGAAAAGAGACAATGCTGGAAATCCACAAGGCGAAAAATCATGCCACAACCATTTACTACATGCTTTGACGGAGAGGGCGATCTGGTGCATGTGGCTACACCAGAGAGGCAGCCAATGTCCCAAATAGCAACATCACTCCCCTGCTGGAAATCCTTGCACCCAAAGATGTCAGAGGCGGAAGGTGGTACAGCTGCCATTTGTTACTCACGGTCATGGCTCTGGCAGGCAATTACCTCTGGGCCTGCTCCGAGACAGTGTTATTACCCTGGAGATGTGTCCATTTAGATTCTTAAAATGATCCTATTGTGGACAAAAAGCTGGGAATACTATTATTGGAAAGACATTTCTAAGGAAAGGAAAGGAAAGGAAGGGAAAGGGAAAGGGAAAGGGAAAGGGAAAGGGAAAGGGAAAGGAAAGGAAAGGAAAGGAAAGGAAAGGAAAGGAAAGGAAAGGAAAGGAAAGGAGGAAGACTTCCCACAATTAAATGTGAAGCAATCACAATTGTAAAGGCGTAATTGAAAAGCCACAGAGTTCTAGCTAATATTTAAACTGATTACAACAGCTGAAAACGATAATGATTCTTCTACGGGAAAACTAAATATTTCCAGTATTGGTAAAAGTATTTCTAGGTGAAACACTTCAGGCATTGACATATTAGACACTCAGGGATTAAGCTGTATATTTAGTTAATGCTTGGCTTTGATGTGTATAAAATAATGATGGCAATCCTTTACAGCCTTGAGCAAACTGGACTTTAAGGAGTGGAGAGTTCATTACAGTGTTTAGCCTTTCTTGATGAGAGAGGTTCCCAGATCCCACATGTGTGCATGTATGTGTGTCCATCTCTTGCTCTCAATTATGTTGATTGATTTCAACCAAAGACATCAGAAGGGTGATTGCACAGAAATTAAGACCTTTTCATGAAAACAGGCAAATATAAAAAGCACTTGCTAAGTGCAAGTCTAGAAAATTAGTTCAGCTGTTACTACATCCCTATTCGGAATCCACATATCCAAGAGATACAGGCTTACTTTATCCTTGGGTAACTAGAGGTCACCCCTTTTTAGACACCAGGAAGTCCAGCCATGGTGCACAAATCTGTAGGAAACAAGGCTTCTGCTTTTCACATAATCAGTTGCTATATTACTGTAAAGACACAAAACCAGATATTTTGCTTTTCATGCAGCACCTGCTGCAGTATTTGCATATTTCTGTGTGTTGGGGGTTAACCCCAGTACACAGCCAAGCCAGAGCCAGTGCAGTCTACCAAGAATACTTTGTTTTCAATTTGGTAATGAAAATTCCTGTCACAGCCATTTTTATAGCTGAAGACTATGACTAAGTGAAGCAGTATCCAAGTCAGCCACACCACACAGCAGAGGAACATATGAATGTGAGTGCCCCACAAAAACAAAATTTATACAGAACAAAGGAACCTTTACAGGCTACAAAGCATATGAAAATTGCAGCCGCATCAGCTGCCTTTGGATTCCAGCTCTGCAAATTGTCTAAACTGCACTTTGTAATTAAGCACCATTATCAAGGCACTGTTAAAGAAGATATATTGACGGTCAGAAGCAAACATAGCAGCATGAAGCTCCTGAAAGCTAAATTTCCCAGCTAAGGAGCAGTGTGAATTGACCTGTATTGCTATGACCAAAATTATTACCATATACAAACTTGCCAATTTAACTTTATTTTGGGTATCTCTGTATTACATCATTATTTGTCACATAAACACTCTTGACTGAGTCCTTGTAAATAAATATAGTAGGGTGGTACAGCCTATTTCAGATATCAATTCAGTATCTTAACGTTTCTGGAGATACTGTAGATTAGAAAGGCTGGAACAGAAAACCGATAGAGACTTCTGATCTTCAGCAAATCAAGACCTGTCAACATGTTGTGATGCTCTGGACAAAAGAGATGATTACATTCTTTTTAATCTGTAAGGATCCTCTTTTCACTGAGGTGAAATTTTCCTGCAGGAAGCTCACAAAAATTTCACATTGTGTAGAACCACTGATTTCTTTTTTACATTTAGAAAAAGTAGAATCAGATAAAGAAGGTCTTCTTTTTATTTGTTGTTCACAACTAGTTTCAGTTTAATGCATTTAAAGCTTGAAACTGCGGACTTACCAACATACATATATTGATGTCTACTATAAAGAGCATGTATTCAATTTAATATTACCTCAATTAACTATTTGCATCTCCTCCATAATTTTTCATTTATAGTGCATTTATTGATGGAAGTATTTCACGGTAAATAATCAAAGAAATTTGAAGCATTTTGTTGTGGTGAAACCAACACAAAATGTATTTAGCAGCAGTCAGGATTTACAGAACAGGACAGTATAAGAGAGCCAGCTTTATAAATATAACAAGTTTCATGTTGTGGAAACATTTCCTAGTACCTAAGGCTTGCCTGAAGCCCCAGCCCCTCCTGACATCTGACAGAGGGTTCACATCTCATTTCTGCCCTAGTGGCTAGTCCTCCTAGTCAAGTGTCTAGTCAAGTTCCAAATTTGGATCAATTTAGCTAATTCTAACAAATCTTTATTGACACAGAAGAAAGAATATTCCAGTGGTTAGCGTGGTAGCCACAGGCTACTTCTGTGATTATGAGCAGTCGCTTAGAGGCAGAATTGTTAAAAAATGTAGTAAGTAGTCAGTAGGATTTCCAGGGCCTGTTTGTCATAGAGAACAATGGAAATTAGGCACCTGATGCTTTCAAAAATCCTGTCTTCGTGTCTTTGGCCGAGTCTAAACTGCAGAGCAGTTTGCACTCCAGGGTTCTACGTCTTGTGTGCACAGATTTTCTTCCTGTGGAAACCAAGGCATAGGGTGGGGGAGAGGGGAATGCTCCACTCAGAGATCGCACTTGGATACAGCTGACACACTGGGAAGCACTCTTGCAGCATTTGATGCAACTTCAAATATCTGCACTGTTTTAAGCTTCTAAACAAAGTGTCAAAGTATGTTAAAAATCAAGCTCCTGTTATTGCTCTGGGACTTGTTTCCCCATCAGTGGGACAGAGAGAATAATTCTTTTCTCGCATGGCCATTATAAAGAAAAATACATAAACAACTTTGCAGAACTCAGAAGCCATACAAACTCCAGCCAAGAAACATGTGACTCAGTCTGTGCAGGGACTGTATTACCAACAGGGGAAGAGAAGGTACTATTAGTCCTCCTAATAATGCAGCTTTGTGCAGCACGTAAGTCCCCATTCACAGGGCAGTAATATTCCTCCCTGGGATCTGAGCAATAGGTAGAGTCTTCCTGTTCTGGTGTCACTAACAGGCTGCCTCTGACACCTTTTCCATCCCCAATGGCCATATTAATTCTCACCAACAACTGCAAAAAAACATTTGATCTACCTTGGATTTCCATTTTTCCAAAATAACATCCAACTTACGCCCAGTAAGTACTATGGCTAAACTCCACTTTTTTTCTGAACTGTGGGAGTTATTTATAGTGATACATGAGGAGGACTTTTGAGAATACAGTCTCTATAGAAACTGGTGGTGGACTAGACCAAAGAGGTTACTTAGAGGAAATTCCCTGCTCTTCTGTCTTCATAGATGGTGCCAGAAAGAGCTTGAACTCCTTGTTGGCTGGGAGGGCAGGATGTTTTCGGCATATTTGGTATTATTAACTTCTCTTCCATGAGTCAAAATGTAAACATTCATGATTGGCAGTATTTACTTACATAAAAAATATTTTTTCAATTGTATTTCAGCTGGTTCCATGTGTTCACATTATTTACATTCCAAAAACACAAGGGAAGTTCCAGTGCACACACACAAAATTGCACTAACATGGTGTTAAGGTTGCTGACTCTCATGCCTAAATAACACAAAAACTAAAAGTACAGGAAATCCTGAGTTAAGGCTCTTTTACAAACTTTAGACATAATTTCCTTTTTCATACATAATACTTCCTTCAGTGCTGGTGGAATCAATTTGTGGCTGGCTGTTCTGGCATTGGGACAATGATGTGGCAGCGGAATACAGCAAATCTGTGCAGACCCATTTCATTTCCACTTATGTATGTGGTATTACCATAAGACCAAAGCTTTTAAAAGCAAGTAGGGATTTTGAGTACTTAAAGCTGAGATGTCTGAAGTGCTTTCATTTTTGGAGATTGCTGCCAGAAGAAAAACTGAAAATCCTTTTAAAAAATTGGAAAATCCTACATGGACTAGGAATCCTGATAAGAGATGCACTCTCAGGTATTGCCAGTCATGGTCAAATTGCTTGCTGTATAGAGATTTTAACAACTTTCCAATCCCTAGTAATTCACTTTTCTCAAGGCACCTCATGAAATGCAAGTCTTATAATAAATATCAGCCTTTCCCTGAAGGGAACTCCTGCTGTGAAAGATAATAGTAAATTGCATTAGCACATTTCCTGTAGCCAAAAGGGTCTGCACTACGGGTGCAATCATTAAAAGCCCCTCACCTACTGAGGTGCTATCAGTTTGGGAGGCAGGTTCCATACTTTGAGACCTGCCAGTGAATTCAGCTTGCTGCTGGGAGAGGAAGCAAGAAGTGTTTAGATGCTGATAGCAACATTCCCCACTATTTTAGAACAGGAAGTTAACAAGCAACTTGTAGCTAGAACAGCAAGGAGCGTCCCAGTAGTCATTCTGGATTTGGTTACTGCTTGGAACTTGCCCAGCATAGCAAGGACAGTGCTGCAACACATGAGAACCACCATCTTGTATTTTTTCACTCTCATTTGCCAACACCCTCCCCCTGTTCCCCCCCCAACCCAGCCTCCTTTGGCACTGCTCTGGCACCAAATAACCTGATAGCAGAGCTCTAAAAGACACCCATTACTTTGGCATCTTGAGATATTTTAAAACATATTTAACTGTACCTTCTAGTCTCAAATAGCGCAAAGTTTTCAAGTCTTTCCTTAACAATAAAACCTCATTTATAGAATGACAAAACTAAACCTGATTAACTAGATAACAATAAAAATTATATATACACTGAAAGTGTTCTGTTCACAGAGTAATAACTTCCTTGATTAATGGACCATAGTGAAGTTGTTTCCATTTCATATTGCAGCTAAGATGATGCAGCACTGCAACTGAAGGGGTGGAACAGGTTGTGTATCCCAGTAAGTCAGTGGCATGTACTCACTCTGGTTCCTGAATATCATACCGAACAAAAACATAGCTGCAAGGTGAGTCAGTTCAATTGGCTGATCCAGTGGAAAACTAACTCTGAAAAAAAGGGAATAGCTCCTCACTGGGTCAGAATGCTACATCAGGTCCCTCTGATGCTGCATGATTTAGATCTGGTAACAATGGCAGAGGGAGAAAAGGGCAAAGCAGAGCCATGTTTTCCACCAGCTGCCATCAATAGAGTCCCCTAGCTATAGCATGAAAACTCACCCTCAGACTAACTGGAGAGGATGGTGCAGTTTGGTGTAGGAACAGCTGGCATCCTCGTCTCTATGCACAAGTGAAAGCAGTGGACCACAAGGCAAACAGAACAGAGTGCCACCGTGCCCTTACCTGTCACACTGAAAGCAGGCTGTGGCAGACTGCTGAGAAGAGCTGGTCTCAGGCTGGCAGGCCTTAATTAAGTCAGCAGCAGGAAACGGCTACGACAAGGCCTAAACACCTGAGGGATTTAAGAATAGGCATTGTCACTTCACATTGTCACAAGAAGCACATTTCTAACTAGGATGGAATTTAGAAAAGCAGTGTCAGGAGCCATCCTGCCCCATCCTGTTCAGGAACTGAGCAACTACGTTTTGCAGAAGTGCTGAAATGCCTGTCATGTGTAGTTCCATCCATCATAGACCTTTTCAGCAGCTTGGCTTATATGTGAAAAAGAAACCCGTACAGATGTTCACCCTTGACAAAAAAATGAGGAAGCCATTCCACCTATGTCATCACAGTTTGGCTACTTGTCCTAGACAGTCATTACAGGCCACACCAAGAAAAGCCTTGTGTCATTCTTTTTCCTTACTTTGCACATCTACATTAGATGAAACTGATTGTGCTCCACAAGACACTTCTTCCTTTTGACAGTACAGGGAACTTAGGGTGATTAGCTCAGGTGCAGGTGTCAGTTTCTGACAGCAGAAGTTAAGTGAGATGCATCTCGTCTGAGGAGCTGTCACCTTTGTCCAGCTGTAGATGATGACATAACAGGGTATTATGATCCAAATATTCAGGAGTAAATGTAGTGTGACTCAGAATTACTTGGTTATGCTACTTCTGTGACCGTATTCCCTTAGAGGTTTTCCCTACCTAGTTAACCTCATATCAATCTCAATGTCTCAAGACAAAGCTACAGAAAATTCATATCTGCCTTAACTCAGCACTGTAAAGGAAGACATGGACCACACTTTCTGGATTTCAGTAACAAAACTTTGGTAATAAAGGATCAGAGCAATTAATTTCAGTAACCTTTCTGCAACTGTCTTGCATGTTGCTTTGTTCAATTTAGTTCTAGAAGTTTAAAGAAGCTGAATGTTTACTGGTTTTGTAGGCATCTTTGTGAATTTCATCATCAGAGAAATGTTCTTCTAACATTTACATGGAATGGCCTCTCATTTAGTTTAAATCTGCACATTCCTCTTATAGCTTCCTTTACAGCAGTAAATAATCTTCCCCTCTCTTGGTACTGAGATACTCCAAAGATTTTATGCCATCACTATGTGATGCTTGGTACTCGGTGATTTGTGTCTATACGTGTGGATGTCTTTGCAAGACAAGGCAACATTCCAATAAAGTACTACTTTGAAGAATCTTCCCTAAAACAAATTAGCTTATATTAATCCAGTTTAAAAAATAAATCTGTTTTTAATTTGCGATCATGGATGCTTTGACCTATGTGAAATTTATCAATAACTCCTGGAGCTTTTACAGTCAATCTGGGTTTAGAATTCTGTCTTCATACCAGCCACTGGTATATGAGAACAGCTCAGATGCTGCTTCAGATTTGCCTTGTGCTGAACCTTCAACACTCTTCATTGATTTTCAAGTGTATACAATATGCACTCTAGCTGTCTTCTTTTTAAAGCAGTATGAAAAAATACAGAAATCAAACCCAACTGATAAGTCAATGGAACCAAAAAAATGGCTCAAATACACAAGAGACTTGCTTCATCTTGACAAGCAGAATCTGTGCATCAGCTGAGCACTCAGTATCCAGAGTCTTAGACCATAATAAATGCAATGGAAAAGGCAGTGGCATGGGGCTCTGAGTCTGAGGTCTTGACAACTGACAGTATATTTGGTATTTGTCTTAAAATCTCTGCTGCCAGTTTAAATTCGGAATATGGTTTAGGTAACATGTAAGTGAAGTGAATTGACTTTATAGTTACAGAAAAGGACTTGAAAATGTTGCAAAATATCTCCAAAGCTCAGAAACTGGAAGAAGAATCATGACTTTCCCCAACTGTCTTTCAATCTCACAAATTTTGTGTCACTTTCTTGAATTTTGAGACCAATTTGAGATCTCTGAATGGCTGGAGTTATCCACATGGCAATAATTGAGCCTATTTCATAATACATAAAATAATGTCCTTTTTAATGAAAGCAACACTTTCAGTGTAGCTTCATTGCACCCTCTTAAAACAGCTCTGGTATGAAACTTCTCACTGCAATGACAGCAAACCCATGAGTTTTTCTCTGATGACTATACAAAGAATTTTTTCTCCAAATTTTAATGGACAGGATAATATAGACAGGGCTGGATGCACACGTTTCTAGCAAGGTTGTCCAACATTTCCCATTATGAGACTCTGTTTTCAGTTATTTGTAACTCTGCCAAAGTTTAATTATTTGCACCGAAATTTTCCACACTAAGCATCTGCACAAGGCTGAATTTGGTTTTCTTTGGAGACAAATAACTCAGTCATTTCTGAGATCAAGACTAAGGGAAGATATGTATTTTTTTTTTATAGGGTTTTTTTGTAAAAACACAACAACATTCTGGTGAACCTTTCTGGGGCTATTACCACTTGTAGAGTAGCTTAAAATTAGGTGAAGGTTTGCCTTTGTGTCAAGGATGCACTTCTCTCCATCCCTTAATAGAATTTGTTAAATTTGGCTACGTCCTAATCCTTTGGGAAAAAAGAAAAAAAAATGCAGTTCACACATGCTCAGTACAGAAGTCTCAGGTGTCAGCAGTTGCATTTCTCAAAGATTCTGTAATTATAGAACATGTTCCAGACTGAGGCTGAGCAGGATTTTCCTTGCAACTACAGCTCTGCGTCATACTGGGCTGCAGTCCAAATCGGAGCGCAGAAGCTCTATTTCTTCCACCTACTCCAAACAGGAAGTGAGAAGGAGGAAGCTGCACTATTTAAAAGCAGAGCTTGCAAAAAGCTGATCTGCCTGGAGATGAGGAGCAGACAGGAACCAGGATACCAGAACACAGAGACAGAGTGAAAGAGGACAGAACTGAGATATTTATGGTGATGGAGACAGTAAACTGCACATGGAAATGGCGATGAAGAGACTCAGAGCCAAAAAAGAATGAAAAATGGTAAGAAGAGGAAAAAAAGTTGCTAAAACATTGGCAGCTGTGAGAACTGAAGGATCCACTGGGTGAAGGATTGGTGCTGGACAACCTACAGAAAAATTTATGGCTGAGAAGGAAAAGGGGTTGGGAGAGACAGAATAGATTAAAAGTTAGAAAGGAAAGGACTAGTGGAAGAAACCAAAATGTGCTGAGAAATGGAAATGGAGATGGAATGAGGACTGAGGTTAACGAGAAATAAGACTGAGGCAGTGACTGGTAAAGGCAGAAGTGGTTATGCTTTGAAGGAATAAATTCAAGCATCATTTAAGCATCCACTCATGTGGATGAGTATTCAATCTGGACCTTGTAGTAGAGCCCAAGAACCTTGACTTCAACAATTCAGTCATTGTTCAAAATGTTAGAAACTGTCCCTTAAAATGTGGGGATTTTTTTTATTTTTGGTCTTGTGTTTTGTTTTGTTTTTCTTGCTTTTTTGTGGGTTTTTTGTTTGTTTGTTTTATTTTGTTTTGTTTGGTTTTTTTTTATTGGCACCCAGATAGGACAGAAGATATTCCTAGTTATTTGGTTTAAATGTCGGGAGACTATGCAGGGCATCCACATTTTCCTAACCCATTGATAAAATCTGCACATTTAGGCATGACAGCTGGAAAATGTGGGAGAATTTTTTTTCTAACATGAAAAAACAAAAGAGAAACTTATCTACACATGGAAAAGCAACAACATTTTAAGAGTCCAAACCAAGTGTTTACAACTTAGGAAATGGAAAAACTAAAGCTGTACAGCCATGGAGACTGTATGTTTGCTCTTTTGTGTTTAGGTGGACACAATTGCACAATCACTTATCTGTTTAATTTGTTTTACCATGGCACTGTATACCATCTTCCTCAAAATCCCTGTGTAGCTCCTAGCAAACCATCTCCACCAAAAGCTTTTCATAGGTGGTGCCTCTTTGTCTGGGTGCTTCACTCACCTGGGTTACAATGATCTGACTTACAGAAGTGTTGCGCACTTGAGGAGTCAACAGGAATTACAACTTGAATAAATAAAGTGCTATGTTATGGCTCAAGATCACACACCTTGAAGAGAACACCCTAAACTACAGAGCAGTTTTAAGCTCACCTCTGCAGAAATCCGGAGGAGCAATATCACTTTAACTCCTAGAAGTGTACCATAAAATTATACGTACTCGTATTTGTGAGGCACTCAGACAGTACAGCGACGAGAACTACTGGAAAGATCAGGAGGAGATTAATCATTCTGTTGTTATATAGGATTTTAATACTGTGAAATAAACAAGGCAAAGAGTCTCATACAGAACAAGGACAAGAAAAAAAAAAACAAACCCAGATATATATTTAGAAGTACCTGCCCCCCAAAGTGCTGACTGACACTTGGATCTCGAAGGAAAAGCCCTATATGAATATGTAACTAAAGGGAGATGAGTAAAGTTTGCATACAACCTGACTTCTGGCATTTCCTACATTTTGATGACTTGACTTTGCAGCTTTAATATAAGTCTGTAATTCAATAAGTCTTATACAGACATACATATCCTTAGGAATCCTGCATATTATAATCGCCAGTATCACCAAAACCCCAAGATGGCATTATAGTTTTCTTTTACAAAGCTGTTTGAAAACAAACATACTTTTTTATTTAATGCTGTGTGTACTTAAAATGCTTCAAAACCTTTCTCTTCCCTCCTTTCTATTTCCACCTCTCTCTTTCATTTTTTACAAATGCCTTCTTTCTTCAAAAACTGCAGGACTAGCTCTGGCTCAAACAGCTGCAGAAACAGCTTGGCTTCAGACATTTACCACAGCAGATTTGCTTAATCAAACAACCATCAGAGCAGCTTTGTTCCAAGCAGTTGCCAAAAGCCTGTCATGCTACAACTTCAAAAAGCTGCTCCAGCAGCTTTGCTGCTCACCAGAGATGCTCATCATGCATAGAGGTGACATAATACATTTCTAAGTAGGAAATCTAGTGATATTAATGTTCAGTATATTGCTACAGTTTTATCCATCTAATTAAGGTATTTGTAGTAATGAATGCATTACTTTAGAGTCCTTGGCCACTTTATCTACTTTATATCTTTGACAAAAAAAGGTGTTACTTTGTCCTAGATGCTTTCCATGGTTGGCCTCTGTCCAAACATGAGTTATTTCTGAGTTTGAAGAATTCTCTTCCAGCAACTTTGAACACAAACCCATCAGAATCAAAGACTAGGAAGCCTGCTATATGGTTATTAGATTCCAGTCATCACCAACAACTGTAGCATTTTTGCAGTTTTGATAGATTTTTTTTGTTTCACCTGTATTAAAGCCTTCAGTGAGAGCAACTCTATGACTTCCTGAAGCAAACCTACCTTGGAGGGTCAGTACCCCTACCTTCAGCAAGTTTGTCTTGCCTCCATGGACTGGTAGACTTCCCTCTAAAACACTTCTCTCTATAAGTCTTCTCTCCTTTAGGAGACACAACAACAGTTCTTTCAGTCTAGGCTCACTGAATGTGTTGGGTTTTGCCTTGCAATTATTGTCACTGCTGTTCTCTGCATTGCCTTGAGTGGTCCACTCCTTTCTTGAAGAGTGGTTCCCAGAGCTGGACATTGTAGTCCATCTGAGACCTTGACAGCTGTGAGAAGAGTGGAAGGATTACCCTCTGTGATTTGTAGGCTGTGGTCTTGTTAAAAGGACTCTGCACATAGTTAGAGCCAGAGAGGACAAGTACTGTATCCTAAAATGTCACAGATGCCTAGATCTCACATGGGAATACTCAGTAAGTATGCAGAAATATATTAAGTCAGCTAATACGATTGAATTTTGAACATACGAAAAGCTCTGGTAAGTATGAATATTTGTAGCTTTAAAAAAATATACACAGCAATTTCTCTTAGTGGCATAACTATCTGAGAAATTAAGCACTGATCCGTACTTGTGAACCTACGTATTTTGGAATTTTGGAAATAATGGCTAAACCAATAGCAGCTAAATCTTCAGGTTTAATTCAAAAGATCTGTGTTAACTTTGTTAAAACTCTCATTATTTCTCAATTTTCTTTCACGCTTTTTGCAAATTATATACATTAGATGCCTTGTCTTTCACGGCAGGCATCATGTTTCGGCATATCTGTCACACCAGGCATTTTCTGTCGTGCTTCTTTCCTCTAGACAGTCTTTATTGGGTATGCTTAGCTGTTTCTACTCACGTTTTGAGGATAGGATAGGATACAGTGTTACTCTTTAGTTATTATATCCATGGGGAGATGCAATTTTATGTTTATAAGATTGGTAAACTACACCTTGAAAGCTGGGGAGCTTTTTCTAAGGGCCATTTGACTGGAGCAAGTCACCAAATCTCTTTTGCTAGTGCCACTTCTTGAGTGCAAAATACCATCCAGAAGCAGATAGCATTTCTGTTCATTTCAAACTTTCCTTCTACTTGCTCCTTCCTTTCATTATTCTCCTTCCCTTCATTATTTGAAATACAGTCTTGGCAGAAAATTATCTTCAAGCCTCTATTTTTCATTTAACATATAGATGACCACATTTCTAGGTGTTTTGTGTTCCACTTGGGAACTTTAATCACTTTGGAATGAGAGATGATAGAACTGTAGAATCATCAAAGTTGGAAGAGACTTTCAAGATCATTCAGTCCAGCCATCCACCCAGCGCTGCCTCTGTAACCCTTAAACCACTAAACCACCTCACCCAGCTCCACATCCAGACACGACTTAAACACCTCCAGGGGGGGTGACTCCACCACCTCCCTGGACAACATAGCTTGACCACCCTAACAGTGAAAAATTTTTTTCTAATATCTAATCTGAATCTCTGCTGTCTCAGTTTAAGGCCATTTCCTCTGGTCCCCTCACTGCAGGCACAGCAGAAGAGACTGGATCCCACTTTATTAGAACCTCCTTTCAGGCAGTTGTAGAGAGCAATGAGGTCCCCCCTGAGCCTCCTCTTCTCCAGGCTAAACACCCCCAGCTCCCTCAGCTGCTCCTCATAAGACATTTTTTCTAGACCCTTCATGACTCTTGTTGCTCTTCTCTGGACAATGTAAGGTATTGGTACAGTATCATTATAGTTAAGTGCTGCATATTACAACTGAAATGCTAGTCTATTCCTCACTTGTCGCTGAGTATTTGTAGCATTATGAAATTGTAGCATGAGATTTTCGCTGGTCTCTAATTACTGTGCTCTTCATACAAGTAGCATAAAAATAAACAGTAAGATTTAAGTAAGATTTTACAGTGAATCATGTTAATGGTGGAAAATATTAAAACTACATCTTATTATTATAATTTATGTACTACAGGAGATCCTCTTGTGCAAGAATTGTGCAAACACACAGTAAAAGGCCAACCTTATTCTGAAGAATAACAGCATAGCTGTTTTTTCTTCTCTTTTTTCTTCTTTCTATCATTTCCATTTTAACAGAGGAGGAAGTCACAGCATGAAAACAAGTTACTTGCAGATTAGATAAATGTGCAAGAGACAGATTTTGAATCCTGAACCACCAAGTCAAGTCCAGTTCTTTAACAGCAATTCAGCTGCACAAGGTACAGCATCAGCAAAACAAGATTTAAAAACCTCAAACCTTCCATTTTAATAATTCCATAACTGTCCTATCAAAACCGTCACTAAACTAAAGTGAAGAGTAAAGAGCAAGGACAGAGTAAGAGTACAATAGAATATATTTCAATTATACTAAAGTCCTACCAGTCCATTCAGGCCTGGGAAAAATCTTATCTCAGAACAATGAGTTATAAACCAAGATTTAGACCAATGGATAAATTAATCTTTCTATGGGATTAAATCTGCAGGAATCACCATGACTGTGTGTGTCTGGTAACCTTCGTATCAGCTGTGCTGATTAATTTGAACAGAAATAAATCAAATGGAGTTTAACTGAGAAATAATTATGGAAATTGGATTGTATGGCAACAGACTAGGATCTGCAACTTGATAAAGCATATTGAAGTACAGCTACTACAGAACAGTTAGTGGCTAGGACTCTGCCTGATCCGCAGTTCATGGGCTCTAGCCCATGTTGTTAGCCAAAGTCAGTGTTTTGATCTTCTGCAGTTTTTCCACACCAGCTGATTCCCAGAAGATGTATTCCTTGCCAAAATATCACATCTGTGGAGTTCAGCCAGTTACTGTGTCAAGTTGACAGCTGAGAATACAGAAAAATGGTGGTTATCCTCCAGGTAAAGTGCCTTGTTTTGACAAGCTGCCTTCTTCCTGTCTTTTGGTCCCTGAGAGTTTGAAAATTACTGTTTATACTCAGGTAAAAATGTTTTCAGTTTTTTTCCCTCAGAAAAACTTAAGTCTGGTGCCTTTTCCCACAGCATGGTTCTTCCCTTTTAGGAGATTGTGTCTGATTTCAAAATCCCAGCAATCCATCTCTCCCAAAGGAACAGATAATCCAATGATCTGTCCCTTTCTTTGAGTCCACTCACGTTGGCACTAGCCCTCTGAGCCAGCCACCACCTGTTGTGGTTGGAAAGGACCAGCAGCAGGGTCTCTGACTGGCATGCTAATTGCACAGCAGAGCTGCACTACCTTAGAACAATTCAGGATGTCTGTAAGCTGGAGGCAGGTCTCCAAGGACCAGCAGCTGGGGACTACAGGAGACCAGTAAGCACTGGACAGGGGGAAGACTATTGGGGGTGTGTCTGCCTTACAAGCAAACATCTCTCATGACAAAATTACTATCTTATTGAGAAGATCCTGTGGATTTTCAGGCACTAAGGGATAGAAGTAAGAAAATTAACCTAATGGCCCAAAGTTCTGTTCCCTCTCAGTTTTACTTTTCCCGTTTAACACTGCCTACTCCAGATGCATATGACCCCATTATATTGTCTATGGTTTTTTAAGGAGTGTGGCTACTATGAGCTAGATCCCTGAGGAATAGGCATCCTCACATTGCACATTTTAGAATCTGACTCTGAAGTGTCATATACCAACCCTGAGTTAGATGCCTACAATGCTCAAGGACCCAGAGCATTCTGAGCAGAAAGCCAACAAGGTCAACAAAAAATAGGAAGAGTATAGAGACCAATGAGTCTGAATGATTTAAATACTTAATCTCAGGCTGTAGCAAGAAACTTCCCTCTCTTGGTATTTACTAACTACCTTGAATGCACAGCTAAGCTCATACTTTTCAAAGACGGGCCTAGCCAGGATCTCAGTTTTATCCAATAGCTCAGTGGTTAGTTTGATGACAAATAAAGAGCCGTAATTCCTCTTGTTGAAGCTGCTTTACTTCACTGAGAATAATTAAATATTCATTGGGCAAAAGAGAGAGCAATACGTTATTGTCTAACATTTGAGGCACTCAGCTACAAGAAAAGAGGCCTCAGTGCCTGTGTCGATGAAATTTTA
This sequence comes from Corvus kubaryi, assembly GCF_017639235.1. Taxonomy (NCBI): domain Eukaryota; kingdom Metazoa; phylum Chordata; class Aves; order Passeriformes; family Corvidae; genus Corvus; species Corvus kubaryi. Next base: position 7,808,388 of record NW_024582057.1, read on the forward strand.
AGTATCCCATATTAAGTAATCATGAGGGCAGGGACTGAGATTCAGTTCTCTCTTTACTTAGGTGAGAGAGCTAACCACTGAGCAGTATTATAACACTAGCTTTTATATTCCTTTGGTTTCTTCCTTACACTTTCTCTATTCTAGCAAGTATTTTGCTACACTATGCACATTGGAAAAGTATAGAAATAATGGATGCTGAATGCCTCTGCTCTGGAAAACAGACTACGCCTAAAGTTAAAATGATCTTGGAAAGTGGGAAATACCTATTAAAAAGACAGAGGCATGAACAAAAGAGATAGAGTCTTCCACGTCTCAGTTCAACTCTTTAGCTGATAAATAAAAAGACAGGAAGAGTGATGAGAGATCCTTGGCCATGTTTATTTTTTGGCCCAATCCAATATGTCTGTACTCAGAGTGTTTTCTGGATTGGATTTTGGATGCAAGCTAAGAGATGGGGTATCTTCCTTGAGAAATACAATGCTCAGACATCAACCCTTCCACTTTCATTAATGTAGCCACTTAGTAAATATCATATATTAAAGCCCATGGACTTAGAGATTTTATATGCCTCCAGGCAGAGAAGCATCCAAGTGAGAACTTTGACTCCCTATCTTTGGGATTCAAACATCTAAAAATTCCTGGGGATCCACTACATACACAATATTTGGTCATAAATGTCTAGCAGGTACACTTTTGCTTTCTTGACTTCAGTATATTTGCTTTGTTTGACTTCAATATACTTCATTATTTAAAGCTATCTATTTTTTGTCAGATCGTTTCTGGGAGCCAAAGACCAAATAGCTGTTTTTAATTTAGTGACTAGGTAAAAAAATAGCTTGAGAAAAATGATGCGTTGTCCTGCTTAGTACTTGGAGTGTTGACTTAGTAATATGATTTCACTTCTTATTATTTTGACATTCCTTGCTAAGCTTCAGTAGCATGTGTATCTCACCTTCTCTAATGGTGTCCCAGCCTAAAAATTTTGAGTTGCTATGATACTGTATTTCATAAAAGAATAGTCATGTTCAACTTGAATAGGGTGATTGTACAAGGTTGGAAGCACTGTAGAAAATCAGTGTATTTCTAATTTCATCTGAGCTATTTTCATTGGGCTTTGAAAAAATGGATGCTTTATTTTAAGGACCAGCTAGCACACATCCAGTGATTCCATACCCTAACTCTGTTTTGATTAGAAATAGATTTGGACAGTGCATTGGACTATCATTCAACTGTCCTTGGATTTGCACCAATCAGCTCAGCTCTTGTACAAAGAACCCATCATCTAAGTGAGAAAATAGGGCATCAGGGAAATTCACGGATACGAAATAAGCTGAAATAACCGATTTTATGTGAATATAAGGATCTGCCTACATGGTTAAGTGGAACCAAAATAACAAAATGGCTCACATATTATACTCACAGTTATGGTAGTTCAGATCTTCACGAGTGCTATAATTTTAGAACAACAGTGCTCAATTGTGAAACACCATGGATTTTAAAAGTGTAATTTTTAGAAAAAGGGCAATCTTTTTCTCAATAAAAGCACTCACAGACAGTCAAAGTCCTGCATTTAAACAAGGCCAAATTAGTTTCTCATATATTTGGCATTAGCTGTTTATAGGAAGTTAAACAGACACATTGAGTACAGTAATCAAAGAAGGCTGCTCCTGAAAGCTCTCCAGCAGTCCTCTGCCTTTGGACTGACAGTGTCTATACTCTAAGGTCTAAAGTGTTCCTCTAACTGGAAGGTTTGAAAAGTGAAATGAACCTAAGAAGAAAGTAAGTTCAGATAACACTAAAATGTCACTGATAGTAAAGTGGGAAGACACAAGCAAGTCTTTAATAGCAGAATATGATGTGATTCATGGGTAAGCCAAAAACCCCAAAATATTAGAGCTATTTTTCATTTTGTGATGAAATAGAAGCTTTACAAATACCTGTATTTTAAAACCACTTTATTTATGTTTGCTGTGTACTTAGAGATTTCAAATAAATCTTTTTTGGTTTTGCAAAATTTCTTGGGTGGCTGTGATGAAATGGGTGTGGTCTTTGGCCATTAATCATAGGGTTCAATTTTTCACTAGAGCATCTTTTCAAACAAATATTTGAGCTGAATAAGCATGGATAAGGAATGCATAAGCAAAAGGAATTTGAAGCTGACTAAAATTATTTCCTCTTTCAATTAAGTACATTTCGCTTGCCTGACTGCTCATACTACAAATGAATCGCCGTTTCTTTTAGGGCAATTGAGATCAGATTTTTCCTTTAAATATACAAAAAAAAATTGTTCCAAATATTCTCCTGTAAAATGTCTCTTTTTTGGGGGGATTGAAATCCTCATCCTATATGTGCTACAGCACAGCAATGGAGAGATACAACCTAGGTCACTGACCTCAATAAACACTGTCTTGCCTGAGCTTGCACCTGCAAGTCATATCAAGTTACTCTCAGGGAAATACTGTCTTAACTTTAAGAATGTGCATATTTTACACTGTCTGCTGCAGAACTTGAGTATATGTTAATAAGCTTCTTTGTGCAGGGATGATTTCCTGAAATGGGACCAAAGTCTGCTATCAGGTGTTACAAGTTCCACAAGTTCCAGCTCAGCGCAACCTTGAAAATGTTGCAAGAGGCACTTGTGACAATCCCCTGGCTGCACCTTCTTTAATTAATCAAATAGATCCTATAGCCCAGGAAAGTGAGGAAACTACAGTTGAAGGAGCTACCTTCCGGGGGCAGGGGGGGAAGAGGCTGAATGCTTCGGATAACTCAAGGTATGACAGCAATTGTTGTAAAAATGGTGTGTGTGGTTAACCCAATGCTCTATGTCAAATTCCAGCATAGTCAAGTACAAGCTTTACTGCATAGTCAAGGCTTAACCAGTAATTTGCAACGTGCCTTGGGCTTAGATGCATTTGTGTCATCTTCTATAATAAGTGGGGACAGTCCTACTTAGAGCAATGAATGTTTTTAATGATTGAGAACCAAATGCTTTTGTAGCAAACTGCGTTAGGGATATCTCCAAGGAAACAATGGGTTTAGTTCCTATTTGCACAGCATAACTTAGAGCTGAGTCTGTTTGGTGACTGATAATGGTTATCACAACTATCAGCTGTAAAGAGGTATTGGGACATCCTTCCTGCTCCATTTAACAGCTCAAGAGAATCACAATGCTCCTAGACTGTGCTGCCACAGGGAGAACCATGGACATGGGTTCACTACTTTATAAGGAACTTTATTCACATATCTGCTGAAAGTCCTGCTTGCTGAAAAGTCAGAGTGACCATATGATGTTTAGTGTAATGAATAAATGAAGACTCTCTGCAACAATCTTCAGGCTCAGCCTGGAAACATAGAGAGGAGGAAACCCTTGGTACTACTCTCCTATCAAATGGTGCAACAACTCTATAGAGGTACCTGCATGGGCTGTGCAAGCAAAGGTACAACTTACTGATGTATGAGGGAGCTGTGTTACCAAGTTAGGACTTCACCTGACAAAGTATTTTGTCACAGATGAAATCCCTACACAGACCCTGGTATATGTGGGAGCACATAGAAATATCACTGAAATTACACGGTTGCTTCCATGTCAAGCATATGTTTTTTTGAATTGTGTTTATTTTCACCTATGAATATTTACCTTGGTGCATTTTAGAACTATACATAGACAAGCTTAAACACAACACCAATATACACTAATAAGATAAGTTTGTTTTGGGGTTTTTTGGAAGCTGTTGGTATTTGCTAGCTGAAAATTTTCTCTTCTTTTAGTAGATGTCGAGGTAATTCTTTATACTGCCATGCTAATTTCCATTTCGAGGAACTGAAAGTTGTGGTTCACTAATGTTTTGAAACTTTCAATTAGATTTTCAGATACAACTAGGCCTAGGGGTAAACTCAGGAAGAGGCATGTTTAAAAGTTCTTCTCACCCCAGGATTACAATACTTTGTGATAATTCAGGTTTTAAAAACTGAAATAACCCCCCAAAAATTAGACTTAAATGTATCTAATATACTAGAGAGCTAAGTAGCATTAAGTGCTGCCAGCTGAGAGACTCAAGTATAAAAGTGATTTGAGACTGCAGGCCCCAAGCCAGTGGAAGCTGAAAAGCTTTGCAGATGTGATGTGGTCATTCTCTGTTGATGTTGGTGGTCATGCTGTTATCACAACACTGCTCCCACAGCTGTCATTGGAGTAATGTTGGCAAAGCCTTTGCTGGGAGACATCTGCCTTGGTCTTCTAACTGGAGTTGAAATGCGATGATGACAGCTGCACAGAAAGTGAAGAAAGAGGGAAGACAATAGAAATCCAAAAGAAGTATTGAAGATATAAATGGAAGCAACTATGCTAACTACTGTCAAGATTCAGACCAGAATTTCAGAGGAGTTAGAGAATGCAGCTACAGAGATGCCATTTTTTATTTCAGTAGCAGTGCTGTAAACCTGGGATTAAGTTAAGTGACTCTTATTTATGCCAATGCAGTCAGAATCTGCCTTGGATCCCTAAAGCAAATTCAGTTCACCTTCCTGGTCTATTTATGCTGCCATTGCTCTTCACAGCAGCATGCCATGATCACACAACATACACATGACATTTTATGTAAAGGCTACAGAAGAAGCTGACCGTTGAACATAGCAGCAACTTCTATGAATGTCAAGAGAAGGGAGGTTGCTTTCAGTGTAGTTTGATCTCAGTGTACCATTTTACATTGAAAGTATAGCAATGATGGATCATTTTTTATCTCTAAAACACATCCACTGTTCTGGCAGTTAAAAAAACCCTATTACAACACACAGAAAATGGTATTTTTGTTGAGAACATCAGGTCTATTTTTTTCCCATTGCTTCATGTGTTAAGCCTTACTTACATGTAACTTAGTCCCAATGGAAAAGATGTTGTGACTGGTATGTATTTGTTATAAAGACTTGGAACATAACAAATACTTTAAGAGCACATGCATACACTGGATGAACTCAGAGAAATACCAACCTTTCTTCTAGACTGCCAAAATCATGAAGGCATTGCTCAAATATGACAACTGACAACACCTCACGTGCCAAATTGAACAACCATCCTCCATATACACACTTTTCAGGTGCAAGGGATGAAATTGCAGCCTAAATCTCAGCTCTCTGCTGCAAGTGAATCGAGCCCTAATGCAACAAAAGCCCACCTCTCTCCACTGCCCTTATAGCTCAGCTATTACAGAATCTGTACACAAGGGCATCCTTGCCTTTGTGCTGGCTACAGACTGGATGGTGCTGGAAAAGTGGACTTTTGAGGGACACACACCTTGAATTGCATGACTTAGAACAGATGGAGGATAAGAACAGCCTGCTGTGCATGCGACATTACCTTACCTAACAGTATGTGGCAAAATGCCAAATGTGTGGGTGTCCTGGCCCTCAAATATAGGAGGGGAACGACTGCTACCTTTACAGGCATAATACCTTGCTGTATTTTCATGTAAGGAAATCATTTAGGTTACTTCCTTTTCTGGGGCTGGGGCTTGGACATATACACGATGGTACATGTACCATGACAAATAACAGTAGCACTCCTTCACAAAAAACTATTTTTATAGGATGCCATAGTAGCTGTGGCTGAATACTTGGCACAAAACAAACTATTTCATCACAAAGTAGATGTATGTGAAAATATGCAAAAAACACAGGGGAGACAATAAGAGAGTTTGCACAGACTTCCCAGCGTTAATTTAGAAGTTTCCTGCAACAAGCTAATAATTAATAAACACAATAGTGAAAGAAAGTAATGGAATTGTCATAATCATAATTGCAGTACCAAATTATGCAATAGTCAGTTCTTATGGTTATCCCATTTTGTAGGCAAACATCTGTTAATGTTTTGGGGTTTTTTTCTGTTTCTGAGCATTCAAATCTTCCTACTGAGATCTGGCTTGGATTATTTCCAGAAACTCCCTTATAGTTTCTGTTCCCGAAACACAGTGGTTTTGTTGTGGTGTTGTTCCTTGGTTTCTTGATGGTACAGAGGGCCATGCTTGTGTTTTCTAGCCCAGTTTCTCTCCTCACATCCAGGAGTTCACTCTGAAGAGCTGTGATAACCAAACCCAGGAGATAGAAGAACAGGATTCTGTTCCCTATACATGAAAGTTCTTGATGTTCTCTGGCTGCCCTTAACAGTGGGTCCTAATTGTGTCAAGAAATGTAACAGTGAAGATGCTGTTATTTTCTCAGGATGATGCTTTAGTGCCTTAAATGTAGGTTATTATTTGTGAACAGATTCCCACAATAACTCCATGTTCACCTATGTGCTTCCAGAGACAGAGCCCCTGGGCTTCAGGTCAAGCCTTCATGAACAAGCTCGTGTTCACCTTCAGTTTGTTTATCACTGGGGAACAGCAACAACAACAGCAGTATCAAGCAAGAGGAAAAGCAGACATCCTCAGCAAAGGTGAGAAGCCTTGACAGTATTAACTGAGAAATGGAAAACTGAGTAAGAAACACTACATATGCTATAGCAATGACTAAACATCAGAGAATAATTCAAGACCCTTGAACACCATACCAGAGGTGTTATTGAACTGCTCAGATGTAAGGTCAGTCTTACTAGAAAAGAAGACACAAAGGAGTTAACTTGAGAACAAAATGCTTGTGAGTAATGAGACCTTTTCTTTTTGAACGGAAAATTCCGTGCTTTCCCTTCTGGTTGGCCTGCCGTAGCGGATATGCTTTTGCAGTACAGCATGTACAGTGCATAAGCAACTATTGCCATGCATGGTTGGCTTCCAAATCAGCAGTGCTTAAAAACATGAAGTGCAAATTTGGTTCTCTCTTCTATCTTGGGTTTTGTTATTGTTGTTTGTTGTTGTTGATCTGAAAGAGTATTTGCTCACTTTTTTAAAAAAAGGAAAGATCTAATTTTAACTAAGTGGATATATTTCTCCTTTGTTTAATCAAAATGCTCTTCCTTTCCTTCTGATGTCCATGTCAGACAGTAGGCAGTTTCCTGTAAAGAAACAGCACTGTAGCTGACTGTGTCTTCTCCTGAACACAGTAAATATCATCTCAGACCACCCCTGGAGCAATATCAGAAGAAACAGCTCCCCTAAGACAAATACAGTAACTATTCTGCCCAGGCACTGTGCGAAACCTGCTCTAGAAAATGTAATTAAACTGAGTGACAAGCAAGGATCAGCCTGAGAACTTCACATTTATCATGAGAGCAATCATCAATCCTAACTAGCAAAATATATCATTACCCACACTCTCTTCCCAAAACAGAGTAGCTTGTTGGAATTAAAAGACATGGCTATAGATACTGTTTATATTATTTCTGTATCTACATGTGCTGGTGGCAGAGCAAGACACTCAAGAGGGATAGCAATAAAAACTTTCAGTGTGAATGAAGATGATCATTACTCAGAGTCAAGCAGCAGGTCAGTATGCCCTTGGACATGGATAATGTTAAAAATGTGGAAATATTCAAGAATGGCCAGAACAGCTGTGAAAGTGTGAGGACATTGCTCTCAGAAAACACAGGGACAGGATGACAGCAGGGAAGCTCAAGGGAGGGACTTCTTCACATTCAAATCCAGCCTCTCTCTGTAGCTGTAATCTCCTGTGCCAACAGATTCACACATACTGTGGCTGCAGCTTAGGTGAGTCACACATACCAAACAAGGAGGACAGACCAAGGTTTTTCAACCTTTATGCCTATGTATAATTATAAATGTGTGTCTATACAGCAACATTTTGGATTGTTTTAGTTATTCAGTATTCATAAAGAAGTATAGGAGAATTGAAGCAGGTATGAAAACCCAAAGCAATCTGTCAGAAGAAAATGTGTGTGCCAAACTCACTTCATGAGCACATAAAAGCCCATACAGTCTCTGACTAGAAACAAAAACATAAAGTCCACAGCCCCAGTTGTTTCTTCAGACCTAACTTCATTTGACTTCTGGGCACCCGACCAATGACTACCCCTCAATCACTCATTCTTGCAGGCATGACCTCTTGCTAGTAAAAATGATCACACTATGGAAGCGAAACCTTTCCTAGTATCTTACCCCATGTAAGAAGGACGGACAACCAGTGTTCTCTGCTTTGTCAAAAGGCTTTAGAAGAAATGAGAAAACTTGTAGGACACATCAGTATAAATCACTGACAAAAACCTAGTTCATACCAGCCCGGCCTTCACTAGGATGAGACCAGTGGAGACTTGCTAATGAAAACCCTCTTGGCATCTTAGGTTTCGGAAAGTGCATTGCAATAGGTAACATGTCAACTAACACAATGCTAAACACAGTTTTGCTCATATTGCAGGAAAGAACAGTAATGTTTAAAACTGTGTCTGCTGGTCAGAATTACTCCGTGAACTGACTGAAGAGATACATGAATAAAAGTACTGTTCCCCTTTCTGTTCCTACTTGAAACTTGACTATAGCATGGCTGAAAACACACATGTTCTTTCTCACAGTGAGGAAAATGCCTCATGTCTAAAATGTTCAGACAACAGTCTCTCGTCTGTTCCCTACTTACTAGTTGCTTGACTCTAATAAGGTTGTTATTAAAACAACTCAGTTTAATGTCTTTCATGTTGTATTGACTTCATGTCAAATAATGTTTATATAAATAATCTTTGAGGCATGGGAAACTTGCAGGATGTTTTCACAAAGTCCTTGTAGTGCTTGTCTCAGGAATTGTGAAGACATGATGACTACAAGAAATTCTAAATAAAATGCAAATTCATGAAAAAGAAAGTTTGGGGTTCTTTTCTTCAGAAATGTTTTGCACTTCATTTGTAACAGGATTTAAACACACTTCATCCATTCCCACCTTTCACCAGAAATCTTGTGCTCTTGGATATCAGGGTTTCTTCAGTTTTCATTATTAACAATTCTACCCACCAGAGATTTTCCTATTTTCTTCTGAATTTCTCCTTTTTCTTACTTTCCAAAGTTCTTACTGAAAGCCTTCAACAAATCAAATACTTGTCAGCAACTTCTTTTATCTTCATTTTAAAAACCTGTCACCTCTGTTTCTGTAGAATGATATTTTAAACTAGTCTAGAAGAGTGATTTATAAGCTTAGAGGCTGCTTTATTTGACCTCCTTCACCTTGAAAGGACGTGTAAAAGGAAACAGAGATTCATCTTCTGCCATTTCATGACTCCCAAGCTCCTTTTCATTGAGAGCAGGACATGATCATTTATCCTGAGTAAATTATTGCAGGTTGCACATGCTCTACTACCTCTATAATATATTGTGTTTTAACTTACGTTTTTCTCAAAATGTATTAATGTTAGATGCAGTATCTGGTAAAAACCTTCATTTTTGCCTTCTTTGGTGACTTTCCAAGGCATCAGTACTTGCTTCTGCCTTCATGAGATTTTACTTTGTCACTCACATGGCCAAATAGCTAAAATAAATGAACCTAGTTTTTTCTTTCAACCTGACAATCTAGATGGAAATTATGCAATGGTGGAAAGGCAGTTCAGAAGTTTTAAACAGATATATCTCTAATAAAGTGTGGCATCAGTAGCAACAACAGTTAGATATAATGAGTCATGTTGGTTTCGATGGAATAAGTGAGACTTCAGCCATAGGTGTTAATGTGTTCTCCCCAATGTAAAGTATTAAACCATTTAACATGGTCTGTGGTTTTAAGTAAAGAGATTTTAGCCTGCTCAGGCACATGGCAGCTGCACTAGAAATTCATGCCAGATCTGGGAATTATATTGATTAGTATGTACAAAAACAAAACACAGCATTTGGAAATTGAAATCAAGTGGTTAACAAGACCAACTTAATCAAAATCTGTCAGAGTACCTTTCCTAGACACAGGTTATTAATTTAGAATCCATTATGCTATCCAGAAGTCCTTCTTAGCACAGCAAGAAAGGCTTAATTTTCTTATTCATCTCTCGGATCACGACTATGGGACTAAAGATTGATTTGCTGCTTTTGATAATAAATATAGACAGGAAAAGCAGAAAGGATAGGAGACTGGAAAGCAAGGGAGGTGTAGCTGTTGCTGTGGTTTTAAGGCAATGAAACAACTGTGTAGTCTTGGAAAACAGTTTGGAGTAGCCGGTCAACGTGGTAACTGCTGGCCAGGAGCACAATTCCTGCCTACGTGGGACATCCCCTGCCCGGCCAAGTCAGGTCTCCTTCCTTCTACTCATCATCCTGCATTGGTAGAGCAGCACAGGCCAACTCAAAGCGCCGTTAAAAGCTGAGTGGCAAAACATGAGATCAAAAAATAAAACTAAGGGGAAGAAAGAGACTTTAAGAACATGGAAAGTCAAGGCAGGACATCCTTTTTTTTAGCCAGTTTGTTGGGAAGAGCCAACAGTCTTGTTTGATGGCCTGGGTCTGGTGGAAATTGCCCAGTGGGGGAAAAAGTTAACCAGTGTCCTTTCCTCAGGAAGTTCTTCAGAAACCTCTTCCACCATAATGGTTCCTGCTATTTTGCTTTAAGAAGGTTCAACAGGTGATGTGAGATTGAACAGGCCATCCCTTCTGTTCTTCATCCACCTGTTTGGGTCCACTAATTTGTCACTTCACCCTTATCTTACCTGCCACATCATCATACCACCCTTGAATAGAAGATCTCTCTGAATGAGTGATTGTTTTCCAATTTCTTAACCCCTCTGCTATTTTTAACTCTTAGAGCTCACTGCAGCACTTTGTGAACTCCTACAGATTTCTCAGAGATTATTTCACATTTGTAGTAGGCATTTCACATTTATAGTCTCCAATTATCACACAGGTAGGGAGAAGTCAACAAGTAACAACTTGTGCTTCATTTCAGCCAGGGATGCTTACTGGAATGTGATGTTCCACCAGAGAAATCAAATCCCCTAATAAAGCAGGGAGGAAACAAAGGATTGTGTTCTAGCTGTCATGGCTAAATCTGGTTTGCATTTCAAGAACAGACTTTAAATTTTCACCAAACACCATAAATTTCAAAACAATCCAGCCAGCCTTTTAGGCTGGTGAGTCTTTCTCTATGGTAAATGTGTCCAATTTTTCATAACACATTCTCTCAGAGATAGCAGCCACCTGGAAGTCAGTCTAATGAAAGGTTTTCTTCCCTTTAATCATAAAAATACCCACACAGATTCATCCCTTGCCTATCAAACTGTTTCCACAACCCAGTTCAAACTGATTTATGAAGGAGTAAATGAACACATTCTTACTATAATCAGTATAGCTATAGTTGATTGTGCAGTATCAAGTGCTGCATTTTTGCAGTTTAGGTACCAGAATCATTAATTTGATCTGATTTACACTGATGACATTCAGGGCTGTCATTCCTATGATATAGAAACTTGTCATTGCCAGCTATTTAATTTTGTAAAGACATTACCTGAAATTTATTAGTAATAGGTCTTAAATGGCAATTCAGTCTTAAATTATGGGGGCAGAGAACACCCTTGAAACAGGCTTCCATTTATGTCTTGGATTGTGCAATTGGGCGGACTAGGAACATTCACAAGGAGAGCTGTAGCTGTTCAGCTGAGCTTTGCAGCTGCTTCCTTCAACTACAACCAGCAGACAGAAATATTCAAATTTCCATAATGTGAAAAAATGAAAAGGACTGGATCTAGAAATAAGGCTGGGTTTTCCTCTTGCTTTAATGCATGGGTTTACACAGACACAGGTGAGTTCTTGCTGTTGCCTGCATGAGTTTTGCTATTGACTTCAGTAGCTGTATAGCTGGTCTTCTCGACACTAGGGGGTGATTGACTAGTTATTTAATTAACTAGTTTAAGCAGCATTAACAATAATCTCAGCAGTACCCAATGGATTTTCTGCTTTAAATATACTGTGCACTTCTCTCTATTTATAGTAAACACCAGCAGTGGGATTCATCTGTCCAAATATAGATTCTGCATTGTAGGTGTCTGTCTCTGAGTTAACTGTCTAGGCTCTCTTTATAGTCAAGGGAACAGGCCTTCTGAGGGCAGAGCTCCTCTCATCCCATTTCCGATGTCTAAAATAGATTAAATAAATCACCTCCATTTAGGAGATAGAGTAGGAAGGCCTATTTCTGTTCATTCGCTATGGAGGGAGTCTTGACACCTGGCAATGGTATAGATGCTTACCCTGTAGGGGCTACAACACAGAAGGATACTTCCTGTCCTAGAGGGATACCAAGAAGATTGTGGCCATCAAGCAGCCCCTATGTTCCCTCAGATGAATAAATCATCACCTTGCTGCCTTTCCATAACCTTAGCCTCTATCTCCTACATGATTCATTGGGAAGCAGTGTATGTTCGAGAATGGTATTTCAGACCCACCCTTCTTGCTGGCTTTCACTCTTCTTCCCCTAGTTTCAACTCCATGGACTCATTTTACTGACAAGGAGGTAATGAGCTATTGAAATGAAACAGTGCTGCTGTGTAGCTGGTTGAGGAGATCATTGTTGAGCAATGTAACATGCTCTTATCCTTTGTCCCAGAGGACTGAGCAAACGTTTTGTGAGGCAATCCCATTTACTGCTGATGCCAATGCCAGGAAATGAACAATCTGTGTTAGCTTTTGACTTTTAAAAACAATGGGCTGGATGCAATGCCCTCTGAAGTTACCAGGAGTCTTGTTCTTCCTTTGTTTTCAAAGGGCATGGGGTCAGGCTCAACACTAGGAGTTTATTTTGCTTTGTTTTTACGCTTAATGAGAAATAAAAGTTAAAAGCAGGTGTAGTTGTGATTATGAGCAGTTGGTCTGTACAATGAAAGGAGAGCATGACTTTTAAACAAACGACAATCAACTTTCCTATTTAAAATGTTTTTGTACTAATTGCATATGGAATTTTTTAATCACACATGTCCTAGTTTAAGGTTTATATAGATTATTGGCCTCCGCATTATAAAATTTAGACACACAACAGTTTTGTTATGAAGTTCTTGTTATGCTTTTAGAGAGGAATTTCCAAAATACATATGTGTGTTTCTGATCATTCGTGTAGCAGTACTTTACAATCTTCCTCCATTTTCCTTCTCCCCATGTGAAACCCGCCCCTGAGGACCAAGCATAACCCATGGTATATTTATGTATGGGGTATAATGCACAGGCTTCTGCTCTCACTCAGAGTCTGAAGAAACTACTGTTACCCAAATGCAATCACCAATATTTCTAAAACATTAATTACCCTCAAAAGATGTTTATGTAGTACAGCAATGTTACTTTCTTTAGTTTAGAGGCAAAAAATTAAAATGTAAAAGAACATAATTGACTTATTCATGATTGTATGGATCCAAGAACTGTCTTTCCTGAGGTTATGTCCCATTCTCTTATGCAGAGAACTATATACCCTCTACACTCTGCATATGTATATCAATTAATGATTACATTCATTGAGGACACTCCCTCCCTGTGATATGGCTGACTTGTGGGAAGGACTGGTTTGCAGGGACTCTAATCCATAGGAACAAGAACCACTTCATCCATTTAGATGATCATGGCAGCATTGAGGCTGAGCATGGAGCTGCAGCCATGCACCTTTTGTGCAGATGACGCAACCGCATGCTAGGGCTTGGACTGTGCCTGCCACACGACTCACACATTTGTTTACCAAACATAATGTCCTGAGGTTACAGGAAGTGGATGGGTCTAACAGGCAGTAAGCTCTTCTTCCAGAGGCTTTCTTATGTATGAAAACATAGACAACATTTTAATAATCTAACATCATTCTTAGTATCTTTCAACACCTTTATTGTAAGCCAGAGGGATGATGGAGTAAACTCTCATCAAGATTTGCAGATGACGCTGAACAGGGGGAACCAGTTGACTCACTTCAGGGTAGGGCTGACAACCAGACTGACCTAGATAATCTGGAGGAACTGGTCAACCACAACCGTATGAAATTTAGCAAGGGAAAAAGGAAAGTCCTGCACCTGAGAAGGAATAACCCTGGCAATGATACAGGCTGGGTACTGACCAGCTGCAGAGCAGCTAGTTAAGAAGGACCTGAGAATCATAGGGGGCAGTCAGGATTAGCCAGCAATCTGCTTGGCAGCTGGGAAAGCCAACAGCATCCTGGGCTGGTTCAGCAGAAGCACAGCCAGGAAAGTGATAATCTCCCTTTACTCAGTACTTGTTAGACAACACCTAAAATACTCTGTACAGATTTGGATTCCCTGATACAAGAAATCCACTAACACATTGAAGCACATTCAGTAAAGGGCTACCAAGATGTTCTAGGCTTTGGAACACTTGTCTGGTAGAGAGAGGCTGGGGAAATGGTGGTTGTTCATCCTGGAGAAGAAGTAGCTTTTGATACATCTAACTAGCAGCCTCCCAGTATGTACAAGGAGGTGGCTTTAGGCTCTTCACTGCAGCCCATGGCGGGAGGATGACAGACAATGGGCATAAACTGAGACAAGATATGTTCAGGGTGGATATAAGTACAAACATTTCCCTGTGTCAGACAGAAAAACAGGCTAGCAGAGAAGCAATGCAGTCCCCATCCTCGGAGCTTTTCAAGACCTAACTGGATAAATTCCAGAGAATGAGAATGAGGTAGGACTAGAGATATGAGGCTACTTCCAACTTGAATTATCCTACAGTTTTATGGAACAGAGTTGTCAACAAAGATTTTGTCTATGAAAAACCAAATATTTCCAAGTCGCAAACCTCAGAAAGGAGCATAAATGCATACTAAAATCTTAGAGCAGGCACATTATGCATCCCGTGCAAAGCAGTCACTTCCTTTATGTAACAGTCTTTGCATTGTTCCTATTTTTAATTCCTTTATTATCACCAGTCACCACTAACACAAGGAGTGAGACAGAAGGAGTATGGACTGCCATACTGCTTATAATGGCTTTTGGATGCACTGCAGAGCACACAAAATTACTTCTGTTTATGGAGAGACATTCTGGCCTCTGCCTCACTACAAAAACATGTGCCTCGCTTATGCAGAATCCTCACATGTCTAAATTAATTAAAGTAGCTGTATTTTTATCTAGTATTTCACAGTCAGAAGTGTGTGAGCGTGCACAATGTGACACACCACAGTGAGTCTGACACACTGAGAGGTATCTGAGGTGCAACTGAGTTATTGTGCAAGCCCATACCATCTGTGCAATAAAAGGGAAGGCCTGCATATGGCTATTTCTCCATGTTCTACTAACCAGGCCAGAGGCCTGGAAATCTTGGCCAAATTGCCATATTTATTGTTTTCCATTTGGACAATAAAATAGAAAAATTGACACAAAGAAAAAGAGGATGGAGCAATGAAGATGTAGGGGATCGATCCCTAGAACAAATGTGCGAGGTCATCTCTCTCCATGATAGCCCTTACAATTTTAAGACACACCACTTCTGCTTCTCATGCTGAAGAAGTGTTACCACTCTCTTATCCAAGGATAAAAGTAAGTCACAGAACTATAGCTTTCATTTTCTGTTCTTTTCAGTCCTGGAATGGAACAACAGTGGGAATGAATTGAACCCATGTTGGTGGGATGTGCCAATTTGAAACAAATTCTCAGTACTATTTCCTGCCCTGACTTTCCTGCATCGTCTTCTGCTGCCTGCTGCCAGGTGTCTTCGTCTGTTTGAGGGTAGCTGTTGTTCTTCAGGGCTGGTGGGAAGCATCACTGTAGAGCAGATTGATTTCCAGATCCCAGAGCAGACCCAGTGTCTTATGCTTAAAAGGCTCTCATAGGCTTTCAGCACAGCATTTTCCCACAGGGTCAATACTCTCTTTGCTCAAAAAGTGAAAAGGGCAGTGATAAAGCTGATGAGTGGTTTGAAGCATGTTTTCTTTATTCAGGTCTTACTTACAATCTGACTCCCAGAAGCCTTTATGACAGTTGTGAACCAGTAGCCTCGTCCCACCAGAAGAACAGGAGGAAAATGTGAAAGCAAGGAAGTTCTCATCAAGTTCTCTAAAATGCTTTGGGCTTGTCTATGCATGGGGTTTTGTGCTGATCTAACAAAACTGAACTGGGGTTGCACCAATTTAATTAAATCACTGCAAAAGCTGTGCAATCTAATCCCTTGTTTTGGCTAACACCTATGCTACTCAAACATCTGAGCAATAGCTACATAAAGAGCTCAAAGACATAAAAAAAGACTCAAGCTCCAGTACACTAATCTCAGTTTCAATTAAAGCCTAAGAAAGTACAAACTTCATGACCTGTACTTCCTTGTAAAGCAAAGAGAAACAGAGAAAGTAGTAGATATTCTTAAATTAAAGAAACAATTTCCTGCTAGGGAAAGGGTAAACAAAATCAAGTAACTTTCAGGTCTTCTTCCTTTGTAAAGTAGCACTAAATGGCAAAAGTTTTATATATGTGTACATATGTATTTATATATGTACTGCAAGCCACCTTTAAGAACAGAAGGAAAGAGTCTCCTTGACAATATTGTATGAGTCCCTTGAGGCTTTTCCAACACTTCATTTTAGTCATCTGGAATAAAATATTGATACATAATCATCCCTTTCAGAAATTTCCAGAGAAATTAACCCACTATTACTCACATTGTACATCCCTAGGGAGCAGTTTGGTTGATGCTTTTCTGTATAGTGGCTCCTGCCATGCTCAACAGTGCCAGACTTGTGTAGACCATCAAAGCTTTCTGAATAATCAGCAAAAAGGGATTGTTTTCTGATTTTGCCAGCTGGCAGTTGACAGTGGCTCTAATGGTAAGTTGGCCACTCCTCCCCATTTCATTTTCCTGCGAGGATACTGAAAGGGAAAGCTCAAAGAACCCATGAGCACTAAATTAGCTGAGGTGGAGGTTATCTGTTGATTTCTGATTTCAGCAAAAACAGACTGAAAATCAGCATGGTTAACCAACTAAAAATCAACAAATGATGGCTTCTGTTGATCTGCTGTGTAAATGAGGAGGGGGATCAGAAGCCCCCTTTCTCTCTTACTCTCTAAATACAGACTAAACAGAAACCCTCTTTGTGCTCCCCTAAGAATAAAAGTGGGATTGCGAGTTAGAGTATCTGGGACCAGCTCCAGCAAGAATATGTATTGCCCTCCTTCACAGTTCTGTAGCTGTTGCTTTGTCTGCATAAGCCCCAGCTGGGTTCCCTGGAAGCACACTGACCATCTCATCTCATTGACAGCTCATCTCATTGATTATTGCTGTGGTTGGGGGCATCCCTCCTTAGCTTGCCACTGCCTTCTGCTGCTGCAGCCCAGCTTGGAGGAATTCAGCAGCCTGAGGAGATAGCTTTGCTCCACACTCACTAAACACACAGTTGGTCAGCTACTTGGGCAGTGGATGAATCATTCCCTCCTGGCCCAGCTGTGCTCCCACTGCAAACAGCGGCACCAGCTACAGCAGTAATGGACTCCTCCACAACATGCAGTGCTTTCTCTGTTATCTGCAAGATAATGTGGAATCCTTCAAAGCCTTATTCAATAATCTTTATCCCTGTCAATTCCATTGCTTCCAAGTTCACAGAATGTTTTTTTTACTCTTTCCTTGTGTGCAAAATTTTTGCTTGGTCACATCTGTAATATCCTTTTGGGTATGATGGAGTTATTGAGGAATAAGTGTAGTCAGAACTGGCCTGTTCCCATTATTTTGTTCCGACGCACATCTGTTAACAAAGTTTTGTGCCGTTTCCTGGCCCCTATCTCTTCTTCTGGCCCTGTTTTCATTATTGTTGTGAGGCATGATGTATGTATCAAAGTACCCTTGTTTCCATCAGAACCTTTGTATTTTTTCTTTTGCCAAATAAGCATTTCTTCAGTGTATAGCACCAATAATGCTTCAGCAAATTTAATTACTTGCACATTACAAGCACAAGCACTTTTTTGTTCTCTGGTGAACACATCCACTCCCCTTAAAGCCTTTGCACATATGTGCAAGCAGGCACACATGCAGACCTACATTGCTCTTCCAGTGGAAAGAAATTATCTCTGTTCAGAGAAATTTTCTGTGTTTACTGAACAGACATCTTTAGGCTCAGTTATTACAATGCTCCATTATTTCTTTTCTTGCAGAATGGTAGGGCTGGCAGAGACTTAGGTAAGCCTCATTAAGCAACTCTTGCAGTATGCATAATCCTTGTGATGGAAGTTATAGGAGTGTTTATGGTGTTCTTATATGAATCAATTAAATATGTGACTTTAAATGACTTACCATGGTTCTGCAGCATTCACTTCCCATCTCTCTGACCTTTGTTCCCTGCACAGGCATACTGCATCTCCTTCCCACAAAATTTTGAATCTGGTATATAACTGACAAGAATTCCATATGACTTAGATCCACCATAAAGGGAGAGTGTGCCTTAGGCTGCAAGGTGTGTTACTGTGCTTTCAAAAACACACTCACAAGTCATCTCTCCAAACCATACAGAGTATCATCCCTGGAAGTACTAGAATTAGTTATTCATCAAAACAGCTACCACTGAAAGGTTATGTGTCTTCACAGCTCACTGGTTTTATCTAGTCATAGAGAAATACCTCATACAAAGCTCCACTGCCATCTTGCCCATCAGTGTATGTACCATTGCACACAATAGCGTACCTAAACATTCCTTACTCTATGGAGTTGTCACCTTTGTCTCTGGATGAGCAATGTCATGTTCTTAGTCACAACTAGAGATAGTAGGAGGGGCAGTGCTGACAGTTCATTATGAATCTCTTCCCCCCCTGTCCATCAAGGAAACCATGACTCACGGCCTATGCAAACAGTGTGGCACACTGTTTTCATGGCAGGAGCATTAATTCATCCCTTTTCCCTTCATTATCCGGAATGGGAAGAGTGGTGATCCACTGTAGAGACAAATAAAGCCAGAATCAGCTGAGCTAGGTCAAATCAAGTTATTTGGGCTATGACTAAGGGCTTGAAGAACTAGCAGAAATGCGTCGCTGACTGCACTTGCACAACACAGCAGGACCATGGCAGGAAGCTCTAAAGAGAATCTGTGTGCTGCCAGTACAATAATTAATTCCTTAAACTGCACTGTAATTCTGAGACAGTTGAGTAAGCGTCTTAATATTTCCTATTGAAAGGGGAGCAAATTTCCCAAGAACTTCTATGAGAAGTTTTCCCATTTTCAGCACTTTTAAGGTACAAAAAATTAAATATCACCACAGTATGGTAGAAAAGCAAAACAAAACACATGGGAACATTTTATACCTCCATAGCACTGGTAATAATTATTACTTCATTGATAATCCACAGTCCTACATTCAATAACACCACTTGCCTTATAAATTAGGTAAAAATTCATAGAGAATATCCTAGAACCATTATAAAAACCCCTACTTTTAAATAAAAGGGACTGCTAACTTAAGTAATGACTATGAGTACTCCATAATTATCATTGTTTTGAGAGTGCATGCGCTTAGCATTTTTAATATCATCCCTTCACTTTCTGACAGTCGCGCTCTCAATATGCACTGTAGTAATGGTGAGGATGTTACAGTCCTACCTCCCACTTTAGGAGAAATAGAAAATACTCCAATTCTATGCTGCTAAGAGCCAAGTGCCACATTTGAAAACAATATTGGCTAAAAATAAATTTTAAAAAAACTCAGAAAAAAAAAGCTTTTCCAGTTGCATGAGTTCCTTCATCTGTTTTTTAGCACAGACCCCATATGCAGTTGTTCCAGCATAAATGAGGGATTAGCCAGGGGATAGAAAAGATGCAATTTACAGAGATACCAGGAGTTGTTTATACGAGCACTGCTGCTGGGAAAATGTATGTGCAACTACAGATAAATTCAGATTGTATTATTTATATATGAAATGCAGTTCTTGAAATGAAGTGGCTACAGAACACATGTTGTCCATCTCTTCTCTCACCAGTACAACACCAATGCTTATTTCACAGACAGCTATTCCACTTTAAGACAGGCAGCACCTTGAGCATTGCTCACAAAACAAAGGAGAAAACAAGTTGACTTGAAGGTCATACACTTTCATCTGCACCAAACCTTGCATGAGAAAGTCAGTAGTAATACAACATATCTCCTACAGGCTGAACATTTCCTGGCTCCCTGAGAAAGAAGCACTCTGAAAACATGGATAGTATTTTCACTGCTGGTACATGTTGTAGCAATTAACCAAGGAAGAAACTGCTTGCACGCTGTGTTATCAGTGTACGTCTGTATAGCTGTGCTGCTTCCTTATTGCTGCTCCTGCAGATTTCATCATTGCTTTCAAGTATATGATTAAAAATGCATTATATTGGGGCTGCAAATTAATCATTAAGTTTGAACTGCAGTCAGACAACCCTTCCTAGTTTACAGTCGCCTAACAGTTCATTCTGCCAGGTATTTATTTCTTATATCATTGAAGATGTCTTTCAATGTCATCTAGGAATGCCTTCAGAAAAAAAAAAACCAAACAAAAACGAGATAAATATGCAGGGCCACTTGGAATTGTAGTGCTGTGAAGACATAATGAATGACTGTTTTGGCAGACATGAATCCAAGACTACTTTTCCCAAAGGAAGCAAACATTGAAAACATGCACTTTGCCTGGCCCCCCTATGTATAAGTCAACAACTTCCTATGATGATTCACTATGACTTAAATCTGATGATTCACTAAGACTTACATCATCATTGCTGTTGTTATTTACACTGAGAACTCTTCAGAAGAAGAATTACCTCTTGCTGTATATGTGCACAGCATCTGCTGGCTGCCCCATTAGAACAAGACATTGCATTAATACTTAGTTGTATTCGTTTCCTATAGCACATTTCTGTGCTTATATGGGGAAAAAAAGGATGAGAGAGCAGGTACATGAATTCCATCAACAGCTCTTGAGAAACACATGAAAATATTTTGAATGTTTCTTCAGCACGCTGTAATTTCCACACATACTCGCACGTCAGCAGGTCAGTAGTTGCCTAATGCTGAAGTAGTCTCCAGCTGAGCACCTTCATTGGGACCAGCCAATGTCTGTTGGGAATCTGACACTGATTAGTGCTTTCATCTTTGTTGGGGTCTCCCCCCCTTGCCACGTAGTCCTGGGAGAGGGGCCCTGGGGGGGAGACACGGGGTTTCCCTGCCCCTGCTCAGCCTCATTCCCCATTGGTTGTTTTGTGTTCCCCTGCGCGGGCAAGGACCCTCGGGTCCCGTGATTGCTGCAGTTCCTTGGCGGATCCCGGCCATGCGGCTGGAGCAATAAACATCTCTCTGAAACATCTATCAAGAATCGGTCCATACATATTTCTTTTCCACGGGCCTCGTTGTCTGATACATCATGTTGCAGTGTTCCCACTGTAACAAATGGTGGATAATGTGAGCAGAGCAAGCCCCAATCCCTAAGGACAGCGACTGATTTGTGAGTAAACTCTGGACTTCTCTTCTTGTTTTGTTTTGCTGTTCCATCTCTAAACTATGGATGAACCATGGAAGGACTCTTGGATCTCAGAGCCACATATGGACATTTATCTTAAACTTGAAAAGATTCTTGAGCAACAATTTGTAAATTTTAGCTTAATTCAAGCTCAAAAGGAACTGAAACATTTCCTGGCATGGTTGTTTAAGAAATTTTTCTACGTTTCTTGGGATTTGATTCATACTAAAGACTTTTGGAAGACCATTTGGACACAGTTAATTTCTGAGTCAAAATATATGCCAATGGAAGAATATTTTCATGAATATTATTTAATTACCGAGACTGTTGAGCAGTGTCAGCTGTGTCTTGGTGAAGGGAAGCCTGGCTCAGGGACCGTGCGACCCTGGTCATGTGGATTGAGCACTCTGTGAGCAGCAGCGAGGCACTTCCCGCGCGCGGGTGGAGCAATGTGAGCTGCAGTGTCGGCAGCGGAGCATGGCGCGGCTGTGGCCTGCCCGGCCCCGCGCAGTGTGAGTGAGCCCCGTGAGAGGAGCGGCGTGCGGGCGGCAGCTGGCGGTGGAGCGGATCCACACAGCTGAAATGCGCGCTGGAGCAGGGCACAGGGGGTCATCGCTCAGGGGCCCGGCCGAGACGTGGGCGCTGCCCCAGGCAGCGGCAGCGCAGCTGAGAGCAGAGGCGCCGTGCGGGGACCTGAGCGGCCTGGCCTGGCCCGCGTGGCCCTGAATACGACCCCAGGAAGAGCACACAGGCACAAGCAGCCCCCATGGCCCCAGCAGCCCTGGCAGTTCCAGCACAGGAGCGAGCAAAAGCGAAAGAGAAAGCAAAAACACAGCAAGACAGAAAACAGCAGCCACTCAGACAAAGGAAAAAATCACCGTAGCTAAGGTTTTAGGAATAGTAAAATGGTATAATGTTAGACAAAATTATGGTTTTATAACAAGATGTGACAACCAGCAAGACATATTTGTCCATAGAACTGCTATTAAAAAGAATAACCCTGAAAAATACATCCCAAGTTTAGGAGATGGAGAAGTAGTAGAGTTCAAAATTGTGCAAGGTAGAAAAGGGTTACAAGCAGCAGAGGTCACTGGGCCTGATGGTGTTCCTGTAAAAGGCAGTATATATGTATTACAGCTGGTGGTGGGGTCCGAGGCTGTGACCCAGGAAGAGGTGACCGGTCCGGGGAGATGGTCCCAAAAGGAATCGCCTGCCCGAGGTCCAGTGTCTTCCTCTCAGCTGCTGGCAGAGGAGCCCTTGCAGAAGCTGTCAGCTCTTTAGTGATATCAGCTCGTGATTCCAGCTCAGCTCTGCAGGGCAGCCTCTAGGCCAAACCAGACCGGAGAGAGAGACGAGAAGACCCGTATGGCTGGTTCCGCACGAAGATAGCTTTATTGTGGGTCCCCTCTGGCGAAGGGAAGGCCAGGGACGAGCTCTCCCCTCTACAGAGGTGAACTGGTCTTCTTTTATAGGGATACAGGGGATCAGCAAGGGGACCAATGGATTACAGAGGGTCTGGGATAGACCAATGGGTTACAGAATGATCTGCATAGGGTATCCCAAAGGATTGTGGGTCTACTTTTCCTCACCATGACTCAAAAGTCCTTTCCAGGGAGTCCTGCTGGGCGATTGCGAAATCTTTTATCTCAGCAGACATCCCTCCAGGGCAGTGGCTGGGCATATCCCACATATGTGCTAAAAATCGTAGTCATGTTAGACAATATCCGCATTATAAACAGCCCCTACAGTCTCCCTTTCCTAATCCCACCTTTCCCTTTTACCCTATATCCTGTTACCACCAGTGTATTCCCAATCCATTTTTCCACCCATGGTTTCCCTCACAAAACCATGCCTTTGCCAATTGTTTCCCCAAAAATCCCTTTCCAATGCCGAGTGGGGGATGAAGAGCAACAACTATTGTTGTTTAGGGTTTCAACAGGTACAAATGGAAGAAACCCTCTCCTGCCTCAGTTTCCCCACAAAGCATGCCTGGAGAGTCCTGTCTCCCTTCTGTCAGCCTTAAGATGTTCCAGAGAATCTGTTTGGACATTTAAAGACTCAGGAGGGTGGCTTGTTTTGTTTTGAAATGGTCCTTGTTATCTCATGTTTATCCAGTTGTTTTCAATGTTAAGTTTTAAATCTCTTTTTGTTAAAAATAAATGGGTGAAATGTCGGGGTCCCTCCCCCCTGCCATGTGATCCTGGGAGAGGGGCCCTGGGGGGGAGGCACGGAGTTTCCCTGCCCCTGGTCAGCCTCGTTCCCCATTGGTTGTTTTGTGTTCCCCTGCGCGGGCAAGGACCCTCGGGTCCTGTGATTGCCGCAGTTCCTCGGCAGAACCCCGGCCATGCAGCTGGAGAAATAAACATCTCTGAATCATCTATCAAGAATCGGTCCATATATATTTCTTTCCACGGGCCTCCTTGTCTGATACACGTGTTGCGGTATTCCCACTGTAACACATCCTGGAGATCTAGTCTTATAACAAAAATGTCTCCTTCCTATTCCCAGAAAAAACATTCTCCATGTAACTTATGACTTGAAAACATGCCTGTCTGACCAGTCAGGGCTTTGAACTAGGCGAAAAAAACACAGATGTCACCATCCCCATACTGATTGCGCTATTTCTGAGCTGAGCTCACATGGGTCTGGTGAATGCTTCCAGAATGGCCTACATTAGTTTGATGTTCCAGCTGACAGCACAGAAACTCCAGCAGATACCACTTTTTTGTTCCTTGCCATGCACAGAGTAAAAGCTGAGCATTTTCCCTGGCCTCCGTTTTAAGAAAAGAAGTTGGCAATGGTGATGAAAATTTTCCTAGCAACTCAGCAGGAAATAATCTTTCCTCTCAGAGTTCCACAAGGCTCTGAAGGACTCTTCAAAATTTTCTATAGCTTCAGAGATAAGTGCCCAGGGAGGAAAATTCTGCAATTCTGCACAGCATAAGGGCAGGCTGGGAACAGCAGTGAAGTGAGACAGTCAGAATGGACACAGTGCATCATTAACACTCACACATGTGCTTTCCTGATCAGCCAATTCCACAGAGTACACAGTTCAAGTGAACCATTAATTCTTCACAGTAGAATTAGAGGTCACCTGCATTTTAAAGCACCATTTTAGTGAGAGATATCTAACAAAACAAGAGCAAAATAAATACTGTATTATTAGTGGTTGCAGTCTCCATTAGATTCAGCAATTTAGTAATCTAATGAAGTATTCTCCCATTCTTTTGTACTCTACATAGGAAAGAGTTGCAAACATAAATACTGGGACAGAGAGATATTGTACATGAAATATAACTTACTGGTACTGTACCTAGAGAATAATATCATACAATAAATATAGCTTAATGTACATTATCACTGGCAGCAGGAATTTGCAACTGTGGAAAATGTCTTGATTCCATAAATTTATGACACCTGTGTACCATAAAGTTGACTACATCACACTTTACCATTTTATAGGTTTTCTTTTTTTTTTTCTAATGAGGAACTCTTATATAGCTTTCCTTCTACAGCAAGTTGCGTAAATTGGGTTTCCACTCTACTAGTGAGTTCACAGCAGAGACACCTCCATGGTACCAAGCAACTGGCTTATTCATCTTAATGGTGTGTTAACTTGCCCAAGTTTGTCCGTTGTAATGTTTAATTTGCTGTCCTTTTTGCTACAGTAAGACAGAAAACAGACATAAAATACAATATTCTGCCACCTGTGAGATAACATGAAATACATGTGAAAATCACAAGTAAGAAAGCCAGTCAGGCAGAGAAAGCATGCAATCCTCACTGCAAACCAAGATGCCCTTTACATTTAGTTTAGACATTTACACATATTAACACTTTTTTGTGCTGAGATTACAAGTGCCTTAAGACGGGATGAAGTTTAATAATTCATTTATTCTATGAAGAAAAATAAGCTTTCTTCTGCTATTTATAACTATTATAGTCAATCCCACTTGGTGGTGGATAAGGCTGTATGAGGTGTCCAGTGCTCCACTCTCATCTGCAATCAGATTCTCACACTGGATCAAATTCACCTCAGACCAATGGCCACCCTTGATTTTCAGATAGTTTCCTCTCAACTTTGAAAGATAAAAAGATAATACAAAACTTGGAAAGAAGGAATCATAGAGTCATAGAATCATAGAATGCTTTGAGTTGGAAGGGATCTTAAGCACCCTACACCTAACCCATGGAGGACCCCACACTGGAGCAGGTGGATGTGTCCTGAAGTAAGCTGCATGGATAGCCCACGTACGAGCAGGGTCCTGGCATGACTTTCAGCCTGTGAAGAGCAGGTCTATCCTGAAGGACTGCAGCATGTGGAGATCCCACACTGGAGCAGGCAACCAAGTGTGAGGAGGAAGGAGCATCAGAGAGGATCTCTTATGGACTGACTGCAGCCTGCCCCTCCCCATCTCCCTGCACTGCCCAGGGGGCAGGAGGCAGAGGAGCTGGGACTGTGGGGGTGATGTTGAACTTGGGAAGAACAGGGGTGAGGGTAAAGGGTAAAGTATTTTTTGTTTTTATATTTGTTTCTCACCATTTTACTCTAGTGTAACTACCATCAAATTAAATCAATCTCCCCTAAGTCGAGTTTCTTTTGTCTGATGGTAATGGGTAAGTGATCTCCCTGTCTTTATCTTGACCCATGAGCTTTTCCATCTTATTTCCTCCCCCTGTCCCATTCAGGAGAGGACAGAACAAAGAGCTGGGTAGGCAACTGGTGCTGGTTCAGGTAAACTCAGCACAATGCATAAGAACTTTACAGTCCTGGAAGATACAACATAGATAAAGTTAAAAAAAGACGTTGGAAACAGTGTAAGTACATTGAACTCTAAAGTAAAAAAGAGATGACCTTCTTTCTGTCCATAATATATGAGGAGCTTGTCTCTTCACAACAGACTTGTCCTTATTCTGTACAGTAGAAATCAACTAATAAAGCCTCTATTGAACATTTCCAACAGTAAATTTCTGCCAGCTTTACTTCTGCTCAGTATTCTCGCTACTGGTCATAAAGTTGGGGGAATTTGGCTTTATTCTAAAAACCACTACTTCTTGGGGATATCCATTAAGATTAGTAAATAACTGAATATTTTCCAGTGAAGCTTCTTGTATCAAATTCAAAAAGTCAAAATACTACACAGCAAAACAACATTTGCAATTGTTCTACAGAATACTCCTAATAGAACATGCAGCATTGGACTTCTCAGTATCACTTGATTTGATCTTGGTTGAAGAGCCAGCCTGCAGAATGAAGTTGAGGAGCATGAATGCAAGTGAAGTTTAGATGTATGGTAAAACACACTTAGTATGATTGAAGATGGCACGTAATTCATATGAGAATTCAACTTCTGGTGCAATTGTCACAGCCTACATGTTGATTAGGCATAGCCAAAGATGTAGGATTAATAATAATTTTGACCTGTAATACCTCAAGGACTATCAAAAAATGTCAGATCATTGTTGCACAAAGTAAAGCAAACATTCTTCTGTTTTTAAATTTAAAGTCAATGTATTCATGCTAGTCTCATGACCTTTCGCCGGCATAAATGCTCTCAAGAACCAGACTGAAAATGTTGAGTCCAGTGTGACCCTGGGATTAGAATTTTAAACTCAGGCACAGTATTACAGCTCATATACTTCCATATTTGCAAACCAGAAGAATGGAAACAATGGTATGGGACTTTTAAAATCAGTTTATACTCAGATATGAAAAATATCCCTGGAAGACTGTTTGCATTTCAGCCTCAGAGTCAAAGACATCTGCACTAATATTCATCAAATTGAATAATGGGAACAAGCAGTGAAATCACAGCCTATTCACTGTCAGCCACCGAGCAGAAAGAAACACTAAATTTCTTGTCACTGTGTTGGTGAGTGCCAGCAAAACACATTTGGATAGCAGAGAAAAATGTCCCATGATGCAATTGATCATGAACATTAAAACAAAAAAGACCTAGTTAAAGGTTTGAGGATTAATGGCAGCTGTCACAGCCCCAACTTCAGCACTATAGCTTGCAACATGTCGGCATGACATTTATAGTAATGACTGAGAGTAAGTGTAGCATGACCTTTACTCATCAGCCAAGAGTAGAATAATGAACACTGTTAAGGACAGCAGAGTTATAAATCAATTATGCCCAGATCAAAAGTAAGATAGTCATAATATAAAAGGTCATTTTTTTCAAAGGAGGAGTCCTGAATTTCTCTATTTCTGTTGTATTCCATGCTTAACTTGTATTTTGAAATTATCGTTGCATGATAAAAGCATGAAATTTCTACTGCATAAAAAAGGAAGGCAATTCAGCCAGAAATAATTTTCTGTTATGCATTGGCCCTTTCTATTAATTGTCTATGGTTGATTTTATTATCAATGTGAGGATTACAAAAATAGTGAGGAAATGCAAGGCCATGTCAAAAATTCCCATCCAGTCTCAAGGGATCTGTCATTGTTACTCTTATAATCTCTATTTCTATTACTTCTTTCTGTGGATATCTCGTGAAAAACCTGTATATTCCAATGGATCTGCAAACATTGGAAGTTGGTGTCATTGGAAAAATCAAATACTCAACACTCCTGTGATTTTGGTAAAGGTGCAATAGTGTAAAACTAGGAGTAAAAAATGATGAATAAGCATTTCCACTTTATTTAGGAGAACTGTAAACAGCTATTCTAAATCCCTGCTGCTATCACTAAAGTAGAGTTCAGGGGATGCAGGAGACCAATGGGCAGTCAAATTATGACGGAGGTCCACTGTTATTGCATTAATACTATAGTAATTATGGATGTTTCCTTTCAAGCTCACATACATATGCAGCCTACAGGCCTTTATTCGTTATCTCCAGAAATGACAATATGACTGGAGTGCCAAACACAACCTTTTCCCTGCTCATAGTTTCTGACTTATTCTTTCACTCCCAGTATCAACTCCAGTGCTCGCCTTAGGTTAATGTGTGCCATGTAACTGTACTAAAGGATTCTAAAGGAACTAGCAGGAGACAGCTGTCACCATGGTATCAAACTGCATGTTCTTTTTCTTGAAGAAAAACATTAGTAAGATTGTACAGAATAGGTGGGAGGGGTAGAGTTAGCAGCAGGAGTAATAAGTTGTCTGGCATCCTGAACTTAAATGAAGGAAAAATTTTGAGAACCCAAGACTTAAAGAAGCACCTAATAATCCATTCCCACTTGTGTTCACATATTGTTCGCAAAGTCTAAAACACATCTACTGAAAAGAAAAAAATTAAAGGGTTCATATAAGCTATTCAGCTGTGACCTGGAGTAAAAAACTAAGGAACAAATACACTTAATTCATGCAGTCATATATTTTCCCTGTTCTATTACCAGTCTCCATGCTCTCTTTGGGAACTTAAATGAGTTTGTCCTGCTGCGTGCTAGACCTAAAAATGTATACTTTTCTTTCAGACAAGATACTAATTTGGCCAGGAAATCAAACTCCTGCATTCAACCTCTTGCTGAACAAAGGGCTCTGAACAAGGGAACTTCTAAGCCTGATGTGGAAACACATGATGACGTTCTCAGAACAAATACCCAGACTCTGAGGAAAACATCCAATTAACTTTCTTTATTAACAGGTGTTGACTAAAAGCAAGCCTCTAACAGCAAATATTCTTTACCTGTAAGAGATTTAAAACCTGAAATTACATCTAGGTTCATATACTCAATTTTTTTTTCTGTCTTTAACATGTACAGAATATCATCCTTTATGAGAGTGGTGACTATCATATGAATATACAAATAGCTTTTTTAAGGTTTTCTCATGGTGTCTTATCGCACTGGTGTGTCTCCTGTCTAGAGAGTAAGGCAGGGACTTCTGCAGAATTGAGTACATAAGTGAAGTGGAAAAATTACAAAAATAGACAAAAGTGGATAATTCTGTAAATATTATCTCCTCAGCATATTCAGCTTTGCAAAACTTGCAGAACAGCTGCAGATATACTGCAAGTTGTAACAATCCAGTAGTTTTTACTCTACAAATGCATGAACTGAGAGCACTTTGGTATCTGATATTTGGGACTGAGTTTGTTCTGTGACTTCTCACACAACATTTTTTATGTGGATTGATAGGAAAAACATGGACTTTATAATTAGTTAGGGATAACTGAGGCTTTCATATGTTAACATGGCAAAGTAGTGAGATAAATGGAGAAAGGAGCACTTCTCAGAATGAGGAAACAAAAAATGTTGTCTTGAAGGTATTTATAATAGAAATTGACTTCACCCTCTTTGAAATTGTTGCTGAAGATGTAAATATTCATGGGGAAAACTAATAATTTCAAAAAGGCAAAGAAGTTCAAACATTCAAAATTTTTGATTTTATTTTCAATGGCACTAAGAAAAATTTATCAGAAAGTGCAAGAGGAAATTCTTGAGCAAGAGCAGTTCTGAGTGACCAGAGATGATGCTTTCAGTTCAGTCAATGCTGACTTTTGGTGACTCCAGTTATGGTTGGTAGAAGGCAATAGGTACCAACCTATCTCAAACTCTTAGACTAGGGTGGGTCAGGTTGTACTTTGAAGATGCTGAAGGAAGCTTAAATGAGTAATTCAGACTAAATTCCTAGCTTCTTAGCTCCTAAAATTGAAGAAAACAGATCTCATGCTAAGAATGTTTCAGCAGTTCCGCTGCTGAACATCCTTTCCCAATCAGCAGTCAGAGAATATCCAAGCTCTAGGAGACAACCCTTGTGGTAAAAATAAAAAAGTTGCTCTGGTGATCTGATCACAGCGATTTAAAGATGTGATGTGTGATATCATGATTGTTTTTTAGGTCCTTCCCATCTCATTCATGTATTTTTAAACAAACTAATTTGGTGAGAGCAAATATAAATACATAAAGCAAAAACCAAGCTAAGTGTTCTTAAAAGGCAATGTCTCATCTTGGCCTTTCAATCTTTCTAGAATTATTCCTATTGTTAATTTTTACATCAGTTTTTTATGAATTACATCAGACTGTTTAATAAAACCTTTTGTTTTATTCTTTTATCCCCAGAGTATTTTCTTTTACTTCAGTACTCTGGAAGCGTTGCTGGTGCTCTAAAGATCTTTGTACGTTTTATTTCCACAAATGGTTGTTCTTAATCATGGTTGTTTTTTAATAATAAATTAAAATTATTTTCTCTTGTGCAAAAAGGACAATTTTGAAAACAGCATCAGTTCTTACCACTGCCATTGTTGTAATATTTACCATTTGAATTGCCTGACTCTCAGTGCAACTTAACAGCTGCCTTCATAGGCCTCTTATTTCAATGGTCATTTACATCATGGAAAGATGGTAAAGCTCCCACATTTCCCAAACGGCATTTCAAGTGGAATGTGTGTCATTTCAAGGTGAAGTACTGGGTCTTCTACAGAACTTGGTTTTAGTGTAAGGAACTTTAGTGTTTTCCTTTGAATTTAGGGCAGACTAGGCCTATATTAAAAGTCCTATTGGACTTTTCACTTAGTGGACAACAGGGATGTCATAGAATATCAGTATTTGACATTAGTCCACAGCCACTGGGAATACAGTCCTGCAAAGGGAAAACCTCCCCCTGTCTGTCCACAGTTTACAAATTAGCTTCCTGATCAGATCACCCAGACAATTGCATAGAAGAATAATGGATCCAGCTGGTGTGCAGAAAGTTTTACCAAACAACCTGTTAGATGATTCTGTAACAGGACCACCCACATGACAGGGATGCTATGAACAAGCATCTGGAATGCATTGTATTTTTAAAATATTCATGAGGAAAGAATGTGTCTCCAATCCAAACAATTACACAGATAAAATATTGTCTGTACCAGTAAAAGGCACTGGTTCAGCAAGTTTTCCTGAATCTAGATCTCAGGGATTTAATGTCTCCAGTATTGCTGTATTTCTCAGACTTCCTCTCATTGCTTGAGAAGCAGGTGTAAAGCACTTGTGCAGGCTTCCTGACTACACAGCACTGAAACTGGCTTCCCAGATCTCTGGAAAATCCATGGATTCTGTGTGAGGATATGGAATGGAGCATTCTGATTCTGAAAGAACAGCTATTTGCTCATTCTTGGATAAAGGGTCTTTGGGGAAGGAGTTCTTCGTAATCAATTGACAAATGGCTGCTTTATGAGATGACAGATGTCCATTTAATCCCAAATTCTGACTTTGGCTCTAGGTAGTGCAGCTCACTCCAAACACCCTGCTTTTATCCCATGTGGAATTCTGTCAATCTCTGTGTAGCTTTTGTGGCTGAAGCACATGCTCTGTGAACCTCATCCTTGGTAATCAACACTCAACAAGGTCTTTGGGTGTGTGTAGAAGACACCAGTTTATTAGATTACCCCTCCTCCATTTCAATATTTTATGCATTTGCCTTTCTCTAGATACAACCTTTCCATCTTCAAGACATTCATTGGGAATCCAAGGCAACTACAGCAATCTTCTAAGAAAGCCAAGAACCCCTTACCAATTCAAGTATGTCTGCCAATTACATGACATCATCTACACAAGCTAGGAAGCTTAACTGTCTATCTCAGGACCTCAAACAACAGAAAGTTTGTGGACCGGATAGAGCCTGTCAGAACAATTTTAAACTAGCAGGTCGTTGCCTGCTAGATTACTCATCATAGGCCCTTCAGACACAATTTGGGAGAAGAATAGAGGCTGGGTGTCCTGAGTTTGTTACTCTCTAACCTCTTCTCTCAAATTCTTTTGAGACTGAAGTGACTGGATTGTCCTTGCCACAAGGCAACAGTGTAAGATTTTTTACATCACATAATTTCCATAACCAGTGACAAAAGCACACATGAATGTTGGGGAAAAGAACAGGGACTACTTTTATGAACAGCCATGCAGCTGGAGGATGCTAGGAATCAGGTCCACAGCGATGTCTCTGTTTTGGTCATATCACAGACCTGCCTGCAGATGAAGGGCAGAGGAAGTATTGAGGTGTGCAGTCCTCACAAAATGGAATACAGTCTTTTCCAGCTGAATGATTGAGGAATGCTGGTTCCACCTGCACACTGGACTTCATCATTCATAGATAAAGAGAGTGACAAAGAGAAACACCAGCTCTATGGACCTTTCTGTTCTATTAGCCTTTGGAATGAATCTGTTGCTCATTTGCCCATCAGTTCTCATGAGACTGCAGAAGTCATTATACACACCTTTTAGCATTGTTGTTACCTCATCTAGGGCCCCAATTAGTCTGATTTAATTACTTTTCATAGTGCTCCCTTTTGAGCTGTACCTAATGTCATTATAAATTTTACATGAAAAATAATTGGATTTTATTTTTAAATAAGGCTTTAACACCTATGCTTACCTTTTCCAGGCCTCTGTTGAAACACAAATATTCAATCAATACAGTTTTAGCCAGGCCATACTGCACTGTTTTTCATCTCCTCTTTCTTTTAAAAATGGCCATAATCTGTTCACAAGGACTTTTAAAACTATTTTTCTAATACTGTAGATAATTTTTATTTATATAATTATTTGGATTGGCAAAACGTTCTTTCCTCTGAATGCCTTCTAAATATTTTGAATTCCAGGTGCTTCTTCCAGATGCTTCTGCTGCCTTAGTCATGTGTTCTGGCAGCTTTTACACTTTTATTTGTTTTGGTCTTGGCTCTGTTTTTTCTATGGATGAAGGAAGATTCAGTGCTGAGATACTTTGCTGTGCTGAGAGCAATACCATCTTGCCTTGCAAGCTGTCTTCTCTCTACTACATGGCCAGAATGCATGTGTCATCAGCTACAGGGAATACATGTTTTCAAAACAATCCCTCTACCTGCAGCATCTCTTCATGACTTGTCAGGTTGCTGTGAGCCATCCTAGAGTAAGAAGTATTGGCTCAGCTTCTTCTCCTGTTTAATTCAACCACCATGCAGAATGCTTTCCTAGATAGTCTGAGGTATTTTCTGGTTGCTGAGCTTCTCTCTCCCAAATCTTTGGTTATGCTGTCTTTGCGATCTCTTCACTACTTTGATCATGTTCTTGCCTTGCCAGAAGACTTGGCCTGTTTATACTTTTCTTGTAACATTGTATTTTGTTGCTTTTCCAGCTTATCTTTGTTTATGACTTCCCATAACTTCCTCTGAAGTATTTAGTATCACTTTCTCAAATATTTCCCATACAAGCTATAGTGAGAGTTCTTCATCATCCCAAAATAATAGCCTGAAATGCGCTCTCAGCTTCACCTTGCACAACTCCTTTGCCAAGCAATCTTAGCACTTACAAAGGATCAGAGAGATGGCAACACCCAATCATCTTTCTGGGCTGTATCTTACTCTTTCTCAGAACAGAAGAGAACAGAGCCATTCATGCTCACAACCCCACTGTACTTCTATAGATTGTAGCATTCCACCATGACAGTCCATATCTTTGACTAAAAATAATGTGTTTAATGTGGTTTTTGGTCTGACAGCTTCATGCATATGTATGTGAGAGAGCCAAAGTGATACTGTGTGTGACATTCATAAGCTGGCCGTTCATTGACTTTCTATTTTTTTAATTCAGCCCTTTAATTTATACCATCAGCTAACAGATTCTGGAAGCTTGTCTAGACTGTGGCTTCATCCACCCTTCTTCTCTGAGTCTTGTGATGCGTTGGGTGGTGTCTGCACCAGAATATCTATCATACCTGTGCAGAGTTCAGTTTACCAACTGGAAACACACAGTACCAATTTGCCTAAGTAACAGCTTCCAGTGGCTCACTGAGGAAACTGTAATGCTCCCTACTTCTGTATCAATGCTGTTGACATGCTTTTCTTGCCCACTTGACTATCTGAAGCTGTAAAAGTGTAATGTCTTATTGTCACCTCTCCTATGTTCTGTTCAGGCAATTCCTGAATTCTCTAAACCCTGTTGCATGTTGGCATGCTATTGTAATATGAAGCAATGTTGCACAACTGGTTGCAAATGTTCCGGTTTTAACTTTAACCCAAATATTTTGACCCTCTTAAGTGTTAGATTTTTTTTGTTCTAAATTTCATTTTGCAAAGACTGTTCTGTTTCCACTCTGAGCCACACTAGAGCAAATCAGGAAATGTCAGAATCTCTCAAAAGAAATAAAAGGCAGGGTTTTGACCAGACAAAAGTCACTTTCGACTGGTCACTACTAAGTCACTGACACAAACAAAAGTATCCTTGCAGTTTACAAATCTATATGCAAGCTATATCTTGATGGGTAGTGAAGCTGAGATAGTGCTGCTCTCTCACTGTGATTCTAATATTAATGGCCAAGAAGCCAGTGATGTAGCAACTTCCTGGAACATCAATCTGATCACAGCAGGCTCAGTACTGCCAGATTTGCTACACAAAATCCCAGGAACTTCTATGGGCTCTCTCTCGAGTGTCTGAGGAATAATGAAGATAGGCAGAAACTTTGCCTTTGAGGAGCTGCCATGAGGTCCCCCTGACAAGATAATTCTGCTTACTCTAATTTTCCTTCCTCTTCTAGAGGAGACAAGGGGGATATCATACTCTTGCACCCAATGAAGTGCAAACTGAACCTTACAATTTTTTCAGCAGAAGCACTGCCTTTCTGTGCTAGGGAAATAAAGACACTTGCCTGTATGTAGACTAAGCATCAGAAGTGTGACAGAGCATGGGCTGGAGTCTTCATCTGCTCATTTTCCACAATGGAGACTTGGCTGGGTTGGAATGCTCCATTCTGGCCTATTACAGTCACATTCCCTTCCCACTGCTCTTGGGAAATCAGTGGCTGGGGAGGATGGTGTCTAGATCAATAGGTTACATACATTTTAAAATAAGGCCAGGATGCAGCCAACACATACACCTGGACTTGAGAATTATGACTCAGATGTTAAAAAAAAAGAAAGTGTCTGAAGCATTTTTGTCATTCTGAAAATGTGGAAAAACTCCTATTTCTATTGATCTCTTCAACATTCCCTGGAGGGCAGTGGGAAGACTGAGCTGTTTGTGCAAGATATGCATGTGAGTCTCTTTGGGGAATGAGGCATTGAGCAGTCTGAAGGCACAATCAACCTGACAGCAAGGGGCGTTTGAAGAGTTGTCACTTACTTCAATATCAGAGAGTAGAGAGTTATATATGAACCAGCAGAAGTTTGTATTCAGTCTAAGGGTTTGATTCTCCTCTCACCTCAGTGAAAGTGTAGAGAAATCACTAAGAAGCCAATGGTGTATAAACAGTACAAAGACGAAAAACAGAGCAGGAGGTATTCTGTAGTTTGGGGCCCTGATTATCAAATCTGCAGTATTACAGCATGACAATTTCATTCAATTCAACAGATCAGCATGAACAAACAACAGAGAACCAGATCTAATAACGAGCAGACAGTGACCCTAAAACCATTCAGGCCAAACTGTGCTCACATTGACAGTAGTGAAAAGACAAGCAGAATGCCATGGATTTCAGAACCTGGCCATAAGTCCCAGAACCAAGAGACAGTGAGTCATTCACACATGCCAGGTGCCATTTGCTGTGTACAAAAACAGCACATGTGCTGGAGCTGTTCTTGCTGAAAAAAGACACAGTAGCTCCAGGTGCTGAGACGCAACAGCAGTGTCTGCATCTGACACATGCAGCAGTATTAATATGAAGAGGAACTGCAGGTATTTTGTTCCAGGAATCGTCAAACTGTTTAAATCCAGGCAAAATGGCTAAAAAGTATGTTTTTCAAAAAATCAGAGTGAGTTTAGCCACTGGCACTTTTCAAAACTGAAGGTGTTTCATGTCATTTGCATCCCAGGTTTGAATTCTGCAGGTTTTTTCATAGTGGGCCAACGAAGCTGGAGGGAAATCACTTTAAATAAACTTGCCAGAATCCAAGGCAACGCACCCTGGCCAGGGCTTTAAGGATTCTACTGCTAGAAAATTGGTGGGCAGAAACATTGCTGAGAAAAATTGCTCTGTCCAAAAGGAAGTTTGAAAAGTAAAATAGTCTGTCCTAAAATATTACTGCTGGAGAGTTTGACATAGGTTTGCCCTAGAGAATCCTTTATTTTTCAAGTCTGCCATAGCAGTTCAGTACTATGTACAGCTTATCTTCAAGGTAGACTTGAAATAAATTTCTTGGTGAAGCATAGGCCTGGCAATCCTAATCATTCAGCATTAGTTACTTAGATTGGAAAATAATACTACTTAGGAACTTCTGGTTATCGATGTCTCTGTATCACATATTAAAACCAGACAATCCTCCAGCAGACAGATGTAACAACGAACACTCCAAAATGCAGGTGTAGTCTGCTCTCTACATGAGGGGGAAACACATCTTACAAACAAGCATATGAATGGCATTATGACAGCAGGGCTTGCTGTAAGAGAGGTAATATTATGCAGCCTTGTTGTAATGGCATCTCCATGACAGGGAGAAAACAGGCCAGGTATGAATCATGGTTCTTGAGAGTAACATCAGCTCTGCTTCTGCACTTAGCTGGTGTGTCTCCCATCATGAGCGTTTCCACTTAGGAAGAGTGAGATCAAGCTCTAACGTTGTTTTGTTTATAAGACATACTTGGGATGACCACAGTGGTGAGGAAACTAGAAGACGTGTGGTACAAGACCACTCCATCGAGTAACAGGTTATTGCTCACTGAGAATAAGCTGGAAAGCAAGAAGCAATGCTGAGGGAGAAAGCACAGGACATGGTCTGCGCCATCCTCAAAGAGGAATCTCAGTAAGTGGTGTTTCTGAAGAGAAAGTCCTGGGTTGTGCAATGAAATGCATCTGTAATTTGAACCAAGCCATTTCATTATTTATTAATTTTACACTTCTGTTTCAGTATGTTGGGAACCCATCTTCCATCCCGTATTTTACAACTGCCACTTGAAGTCTCCTCGGTTCCCTTCTCCTCAGTGATAAACAACAGTTTGTCTTTAGATCCAGGATAATGGTATTATATAATAGAGCTACACAAGGAAAAAAAATAACTTACACTCATTTTTCAGGCATCCCTCCTGTGATGTCTGTATGAACCACAGATTGAAAACAGGCTCTGAATTCAGGCAATTCTCTGTAAGTACCACATGGAGGTGAAATTATAACAACTTAATTGATTTACTATGACAGCTAAGGGACTGGAAAAGAATAATACTATTCTGTGGCTCTGCTGTCTGAAAATGTATGCAATAAAGAGTATGAGAACACTGGTTTTGCTCTATTCAGAAGCATTGACCAGAGTAGCCTCAGACAATATGCTCACAATAGAAACTTCCTTTATCAGGATGACACATTTGTGCAAAGTGAATTTGGAAAAAAATCTTGCGTGATACTTTTCACAAAATCAACTCACTCTAGTTTTACAACTACTTACAATGATACTTTTAATAAATGAAAGACATACTCTCAGATTATGTTTCACAATAAATAATTGTCCAGAACTTTTCCTGCCTTCCATGACCTTGGCAATGAATACAACGACAGAGAGAATTCCTCTATGACAGTTTTATGTCTTAGGATTCATAAGGAAGATTTTTGTAGTTAAATCACCTGAAAAGCAATGGATTGCACAGACTATAAATCCAAACTATTTGTCAAAAGTCAGAACAAGGAGTTTCATTTATTTCTGCATTGGTTAGCAATGAAAACACCTTGATCTGGGGAAGGAAAGCGTGAGAAGATCTTAATTTCTCTAATTTTTTCCCCCTCTAATTTGGTAATTAAGATCTCTACTATCATCTCAACAAAATGGATGACTCTTGCACCGAAAGATAACTCCTGTCTCAAGGGAAGGCAATGCTCTTGACAACTGTGAGAAGACTGTCAGCTGGCTCTAGATGGATCTAGACGCAAACTTTCCTCTCCCTTTTTTTCTTTTTTTTTTTTGTTTTTCCTGAGTACTAGGCTACGCTTTTCTTACAATAAATCTTTATGAAGTAATTATGGACCAAAAACTAATTCTGATTTTGACTGATTTACTCAACAGGTCTAATTTCTATAACAGGAAAAATGAATATTCCTACTGGGCTGTAACAACAAATGAATAAATTCAGAAAAGATGCATCATTCTTTTAAATGGATCAGTAGGAGCAATTTATTTGATCTCACATTTATATTTCTAGATTCCAGAACTTAAGTAGCAGGAGCATTTCAGCATCAAGAGACTTGTAACTCAGAAGCAGTTCCAATCCTTATTTTCCAGGTATTTACAAAGTTAATTTTCAACAATGCCATGTCAAAACTATTATAGATACTAAATACATATATTCTTAGGGGAGTTTTGTCACCAAGTCTGTGGGAAATGATGCTGGACATCACCATGGCTAAACAAAAAATACTCAGCTAAAACTTGGCAACTCAGACTTGACCCTTGGCTAAAATAAACATTTTTTACATCTCATAGGCTCTGCTAGGTTCTTGAATTAATTAATATCATCTATTAATGCTTATATAAAACACCAGAAAGAATTGGCATTTTTGACCGTATTTGTGATATATGGAGCACTGAAGACTTATGTGTCAATTTTGCATTGATATAAAATCCTGTTCCATCTTATTTAAATCACAACTGGGATTACACAGCTGTAAATTCTTACAGAAGTTTTGCTGCTGAGTACATCATATCTAATTATCCTGCCTTATCCTAATTATCTTTAATCTGTCCTGTTTGGAGCAGCAGTTAAGAGGCAACACAAGTGGATTCCAAAGGCGTTAAGTAAGAATTTACTCTGATACTTATGTGGCTTAAGGCCCAATTATAGTTTTTGTTCAAGAATTTACACTTCATTAGTAGTAATGTTCAGTAACAATGTTCTACCCCACACTTTTTAAAAATTCCAGTAAGTAAAACTGTTTCCTTGGACTAGGCCCATCCTGATTGGGACAGACTTGCACGCCAGAAATAAAGCCATCATGAAGCAGGAAGGAAAGGGGGCTTAGCAGTCAGGCTTGCCTGTGGAAGAGAGGAAGGGAGAGCGTGTAGCTAGGTACAGATATCCACATTGACCCTGGGTGGGAGGGCACCCGGGCCCCTCTGGGGGCAGGAGGAATGTTTGGTTGCCCCCTTCCTCTGCCTGTCAGATCCCCAGTGGTTGCACTGGGTGCTCCCTCTCTGGCAGTGCCACTGCCTGAGGTCAGGTCGTTGCTGCACAGCATCCTGCGATTGCTCAGCCTGTGCATGTCACTGGCACCTTCCCTTCCTGTTCTGTCTCCTGTTCACCAGTAGCTACTTGCCTGGCACCTGGGGAGGAAACACTCAGGCTGCAGGAGGGAAGGGTTTCCAGCAGGTACAAAAACAGAACCTGCAGACATGGTGAATGGTAGCAAAAAGCAGTGTACTTATTTCTTGTCTCTTCCTGGGGAAAAGTAATGGGAAGAGCATGAAGCCTGGCTGCATGAAGAGCTGGCCAGTATAGTGCAGGTGCCAGAAATAGGTGTTTGCTGACTTACAGAAAGATTTTACCCCCCAAAAGCATTGAATTTCAGTGTTAAAAGGTTTATTCACTTTTCCCTCTAAAGCATTAAATGATCCATTATCAAAGGAGAAGTATATGGGGCACAAGCCCAGTTCACCTAAAAAATTGCTGCAAGAGAATAATCTACACCAGGCACCAGCTCAAGCCAAAGGAACAGAGGCAGCAAAATAAGCCAGCAGGAAGAGAGACAACAATCCAGTAGACTTCTTATGGAGAGAGGTACAGAAAGAAGACTGAAACATGCCTGGAGACAAGGATGTTATGGATGTTGAAAATAGATTAATTTCATCTCCCAGTGCTGTAGCTGACAAAGAGAAAAGGAAGAAAAAAGAATATAAGTAGTAGTTCACACCCCAAGTAGGAATATCCAGACTTGCTATGAAACAGACTTTATGTAGCACAAGTTTAAGGCCTGTTTTTGTACTGCAAATGGCATGTACTGGGCTGCTTTGCTTGCAAGGTGAGATTAGTACCCTCTTTGACTGTAGCAGAGTTGTGGGGGCAGCTGGAACATGCTGTAATGCCATGCATAAGCTGTCCCTTCAACCTGTAGCCACTTTGCTGGGTGTTGGTGATGTGATACAGGCACAAGGAAAAGTCACCCTGGACCCTTCTCTTCTTCAGGCGGAACAACCCCAACTCTCTCAGCCTGTCTTCATAGGAGAGGTGCTCCAGCCCTCTGACTGTCTTCCTGTCCCTCCTCTGAAATTGCTCCAGCACATTCACGTCATTCGTGTGCTGGGGACCCCAGAGCTGGATGCAGTACTCCAGGTAGGGTCTCATGAAAGCAGAGTAAAGGGGTAGAATCACTTCCCTCATCCTGCTTGTCATTCTTCTTTTGGACGCAGCAAGCGATGCTGAAGAATAGAAAAGCATAGCAAAAAAATAGCTGTTGAAAGCAAAAAGAAAATATAAAGGACACACCATTTCTGAAGATTGATAGCCCTGAAAAGCTCTCAGGTCTCCAAGGAAACCTCAGGTCACATTATGCCAAAATAATGCCCAAATAAATTGCTAATTTAACAGGGCTCTGCAATGGAAAGGGGAAGAGTGCTTGGGAGCAGCCACTGTCACCTAATTGTGGAAATCTAAGAAAAAGAAGATTATAAGTATATAAGTAAAGTATACAGTAAAGAGTGATCTTCCCCTTATGACAATCCTCTGCCTTCTGACTGTAAACCATTTAGGATCTTTCTGTGTCAAATCTGCATTCAGATAGCATGTTCCTTGCCCTGTGAATGTGTCTGGCCATTTTTTAATCCAGTTCCACATTTTCAGTGGTTATGCTCTTTGGAGTGACACAATTTCATCAGTTTACCTTATGATGCTGACATATAATGCAATCACAAGCAATTAGAAAGCATCAGGAACTGATTTCAATGACAGCTCAAGATAATGAAACTACAGGATGGTGATGTGAGGTTGTTGTACCATGTTGTCTGTGTTCGGAGATGATGACAGCCAGCAATTCACTCATTCAAGATGAATCAAAGTCCATAATCAAAATTAGCATCAAGTTTTCCTCAGGAAGTTTTTGGTTTGGTTTTGTTGTGATTGTTCTGTTTTGCTTTTGTTTTTCTGTAAGCAGCAGCAAATGAGCCCTGTATAGAAAATCACTACATCACTACATGTATCAGATGATATGAGCAGGAGATATTTTTCAGAGTAGGACAACAGTAATTCGACACAGTCTACACAGTAGACTTCATCCCCAAACCACAGTATGTTCGTATTTGCAACAGCAAGCTCCAGCCAGTTCAGCGAAGCACTGCCAAAGGTGGGGGTATCATATGGCAGAAAATTGCTTCAGAATCATTTGCAAGAAAAAAATGATGGAGAAGGCCTCCTGCTAACAGAGAGAGCAATGTATTTCAGGTTGAGATTTTGTTTAAAGGAAATCAAGCCTTGATTCTGGTTAATCAAAGGAGTATACCTACAGAATAGATACTCTTAAAGACAGATTTAGAAGGGTATTTAGCTGTTCAGTAATACAAACAGGCATCTAGTGTATTGTGCAGAAGAGCTTAAGCACTTAAAGACCACTGGCTTTAAGTATTTCTGGGAGGAGTCTGGTCCAAAAGGATATTTACATCACTCTACAGGCAAATACCTCTACGGCAAATACCATTAAGTTGGTTGCTCAGGCATAGTAAATGTCTGGCTACAATACGAAATGTATTACAAAGAGGAAGTAGAACTTCAGTTGACCACAGGTAACCCAAGAGGAAGCCTTACTCCTATATACATAGTTATAACTGCAATGTCTAACTTTCAAATTATGACTGTTCATGAGAAACATTTTTTTAACTTTTGGCTTCTAATGCAGTACCATTTTTAACCTTGGCTGTTACTTTGAGAAGAGCTTTCTGGATGGTGCCATCTGGCTGTCATCAGCTACTGCTCAGTCGTATGCAGTTGTGAGAATATATCCTAGGACAGCAGAATATTCTATTCCATCTAGTTTTAAGTTTATGCTTCATAATAGTGTAATATCTGATAATTTCTTCCTGTTTTCTCTGGTAGCTTTTAGTTATTTTGATTAACTGTTTGATTTAAAACTACACTTGTAATTCTTTACCTGTAAATGATGTCTTTTTGCCTATGCTTTATCTTTTCATTTGCTACAAAAAACAATATGATACATTTTATGTGACTGACTGCATTTAGAGTTTCGGTTGTCATGAGTGGTACAGACTGAAAAGATACTGAATAATAGTATACATAAATCCCTTCAATATGCCAACAGTCTGTTTCTAGCATTATCCACGGATGAATATCAGTAGTTCATAAACCCCGAGTAGCTTTCTTCTCCGCTCAGAAGTGAATGTGCATCATGGTAGAAAGAAAAAAATTTATGAAGATTATGTGGTTTTGCCTGTATATTGCTTTTTGTCTAGATGAACCCCAGTTAATACAAATTTATCAGCACTATAATTTGTGAAAATCCTGCAGTCAGATTTGTTAGCCTGGTCTCCATGCAATGTACAGCATGCCATTAATTTAAATGGCGTGGCTGTACATGCACTTTGCATACGTACTTTCAGACTCATTACACAATATTATAGTGTTTGTTTAAACTACAATTACCCATAGATTTGGTCTGAACTGAATCACATTTTTCACTGAGGGAGATCGCAAAAATACACAGGAGAGCTTAGCAGAGGGAATGAATTAATGAATTTTTACGAAAGTACCTAGGCCTGGACCACTATTTCAGCACACTCACATTTTTATTAAGTCTTGGACTTGGATCTATATTTGGCAGTTCAGGCTGATCAATAAAATGAGAGCTTTTCCCTACATAAATGTTGCACCAACTGAACCACTATCAATGGTTTAATTTAGTGACAGTGGTGCAAATTCCTTTGTGCAAACGGCTGAAAACCTCAAACCCTGCAAGGAACTGACTAAATTCTGATTAATTTGCGTTAGATTAAAACCTAATCAAGAATACCCACATGGGATATTTGTAAGAATTTAATTAAGTTTTAAAACATATATCTAGATAAACAGATGCAACTTTGTGAACAAGTGGGCCTAATACTACGAAATTATACTGAAGTAATTCTTCAAGTCTTTCAGCCTGTTTTCAAGAACTGCAATTTTATCCTTAAATTTACTATAATTCTGATGAAATAGTTTTTGCTGTATGCTGATCAGCTCTTTGCATCAGACAGAGTAAGAGGAAGAAGCATGAATAAGATTTATAACAATTTCAGCTCTATTAGCCATTATGCTTTCAGTTTTTCATAAGTTTTAATAATTGGTGTCCTGAGAATAGCAGATGGTCCCAATTCTTTTTAAAATACTGTAGTAAAAATATGTATTCTTTTTGTCTTCCAATACGACACCAAATGTAAGTGCTTCTGGCTCCAGCACTCTCCTCCTTTCTGACTTACATTCTCTGCTTTATTACTATGCCTCTGTTTTAGCTGAGAGACAAGTTGAAAGCAACTGTCACTCCAGACAGAAGCACAGATACGAAATTTCCATTTAGTTTTAAACATGCAGACAAAAGGACAATTGAGTTCATTTGAATCCATATATATCCCATAGTTTGGAAATCTCACTGATTCAAATTCCAATGAGGAAGACTTACCAGCATGTTATTTCTTGCCAGTATATCAGTTCCTCTAGTTTTTCTCTCCATGTAGCCATCCTTGTTCCCAAATCAGTATCACCCATGAACAAGTATTTCAGGGTCATACAGTCGCCTACAACTGTAGTAGCCATAGAGTACATGTATATCTTATAAAACTCCACAGCAGCAGCACTCTGTAAATACAATGCACCACAGACACTTCTCAAAACCTTCTGACAAATGTAAGACTTGGGGTAATTCACAGCTACAGGGTACTGCAGGAAAAAAAATCAGCATATTCATCACTGTGCTATGATCCTGCAATAGCAGAGTAGTTCCTAAACAAAACTTCTAGAGTGTCTTGGAATGCAGGGAATGGCCCTCACAAAAGAGAATGGCAAGAAACCCAAGTTAATGGTCCCTGCCAATCTCTCCTAAATGAAATGTTCCTCTTTCACTCTAAATCTGTCTGGTTTATTGCTGAGTACATGAGAACAATACACAACTTTCTGATCTCTACAGGCAACCAGGGAAAGCCAAAAGGTGATTTTTTTACTGTCTAGGGATTGAGTAGACAAACAGTGAGACAGTCTCTCTCAAATCAGTGATTTTTTGGAGGTACAAATACATTGGGTACTCATACCCAGAAATTTACTCTTCCCATCATACAGTCTTTATAAATTGATGTTTATAAAGTTCAGTTTTTAAAACATGATTGGCCTTTCACCCTCTTGGTGAAAAAACATGTTTTTAAAACATGATTTGCTATTGTTTGCAAGGTCACTTCATGTTATGCCCTAGCAACATGTTAGGAATTTTTTCCTCATTTTTGGCCTGAAGTTCTTTGATTTTATGACAATGTTATTATTCAGCTTTTCTCCTTTCTTATTATGTTCTACAATCTTTTAGTAGTCTTTTGGTCTTGCTTCCTCTGCAACTATTCAATTTTAATCTCTTCTTGAACACATGAAAACTTGCATGCAATACT
This sequence comes from Corvus kubaryi, assembly GCF_017639235.1. Classification (NCBI taxonomy): domain Eukaryota; kingdom Metazoa; phylum Chordata; class Aves; order Passeriformes; family Corvidae; genus Corvus; species Corvus kubaryi. Next base: position 7,853,105 of record NW_024582057.1, read on the forward strand.
GCAAAAATGGTCTTCTTGGTGCTTCATACAATGCAACTCCTGCATTTCTATCTCTACTAGAAATACATGAGTCAAGGTGTCCTAATACTGCCTTTCAAAGATGCTTCAAAATGGTCAACAGCTGCCCTCCAATAACCAATACACCGAGACCTTTTTCTTCCACCTTATTCCCTGTGATGGATGGTACTTTTAAGCAGTGTGTGCTGCTCTGTTATATTCCTTTAAGAAAGAAAGAACTGAGTCACATGGGCCTTGTGGAGAGGAGGAGACTGCTCTTAGCTTCAAGCAAATACCTGGAGGAGAGACATTTCCATGAAGGTAGGGTGTGGTGGGTAGAAGAAAAGGCAAAAAAAGTCCTACAGAGCAGCAGAGGGGTGGAGAGACTGCTTTCTAAGGAGCAGGAAGCAGAGCCAAGGCTAGAGTTCTATTCCTTTTTCTTATGCTCCAAGAGAGGACCACACAGAGGTCTGGCAACCCAGAAAGCTGCTCAGTGGACTGAAATCACAACTAGAAGAAAGGATCCAGACAACAAAGTTTCTGTGGGCAGGAGGCAAGTTGTTTATAAATTCTTACTTCTGTGCCAGCTCACCTAGCCACTGAACTGTCTTTGTGTAAAACACAAACTGTTCTAGTGTACATGCAAATTAAACCTGGTCTTTTGAGAATGAAAATCTCTTTTTTTTCTACTTTGGAGAGTTCATTATAAGAAGGATGTTCAGGCACACCCGCTGCAAAGTTCTGGCTGGGTTAAAAGCCCATGTGTGCATGGCTTTGTGCTGCTCAACCCCTACCATTTCTGCCTCTTGTCCTTAAGCCAATAATTATTAAGGAGTGTAGAACAAATCTCAAGACTGTTCTGTGAGGAAGTGTCAACAGATCGCCGTCTTTGTCTTGAGAACTTCTCTTTTCATACATCGAAGTCTCATGCTAGTCAGCACCTTATCGACCTAATCAGCTCTCGTGGCAATCCTCATAATTTCCACTTCAGTAATAATTTGCCTTGGCACTACAACAAGTGCTGCTTTAACATGAAAATTCAGGCTATCACACTGTCCCTGTGTAAAAGGTCAATTATCTTACCCCAAAAAATTACAGTCTGATACCATCTTTATTTGATAAAGCCAGGATTATCCCACTTTGCACTTGCCTTCAAGGCTTTAATTATTTTTTCTTTTAAATATTTTCTAACACTTTATACAACGTTGCATTCAAACTAAAAGACTCAGAGTTATTCATGTGATTCCTCTTCTCCCATTTCTGTAGAATGTAAAAATGAAGGGAGATAGAGACTATATTGACATGAATACATTTATTCTGTCAATAAGGAGTGAATTTGTATTCAGTTGAGAACAGTCATCTTTTATCAAATTTTTGGCTTCTTTTATAGGGATAATACAATGTGATCCAGGCTTCCAAGGTTGCCAAATCTTCACCTTTGCAAGAGCTGCCCACCTATATGCCAGGTTCATAACAAATATAAAAGATTTCACAAAGAACTTCATTTCAGCAAAGCCTCATTTTTCAACAGAACACTGTGTCAAAAATATTAATCAGACCATGCCACAGATTTTTTTTACTATATAGTCTTTTCCGTCATCTCTGTGGTCTTTATGACAAGCTTAACTGGCTGAATTTATGTTGTTTGGGTTCTCATACTGTGACCGTAACCTTGCCATCTAGGCTACTGCTTAATCTTTTTAAGTTTTGGGTAAACATAGGTTAATGTCACTGGTGCATTATGTAAGATGCTTTTATGGGGTAGTATTTCATTAGAAGGCAAATATTTGAGAATCTTTCTGTGTATGAATTATCTTCATTTCAGTAATGTTGACAGTGATTGATGAGTAATTTAAGATGTATTGTCATAATTTTATAAACATGTTTTCAAAGCACTTTTCAATATGCTCAAGTTCAAAGAGAATTAATGGTGAGGGCAGAAAAGTGGCTAGAGACCTCTCACTTTTTATTTCAATGAATATTTGGTGATGTATTTATCACACTATGCAAAATGTTTATCATACTGTGAGTAGATCCATCTACAAACAACATAACTTCACAGATTTCAAATACAGGAGGGAGCACTGTAAGACACAGTATTGCACTACTGATTCCCTGTGCCACAAAAGGCTATAAATCTCATAATTAATTATTACTTCAGATCCAAGAGCATACTTGCTTTGAAAACTTCCAGTGACACATCTCTTACAATTCTTGCTTAGACATTCTGGTACTGATTTTTCGTATCCCAAGACATTTTCATTTTATTTCTAGCTGTGACTTTCAACATCAGATCATCTTACATTTTGCTTATCAGGTATAAGAGCTGCCTTCTAGTATATGTTTTTCACAGACAGCAATCAAATCTTTCATGTACCTCTGCATCAGTGAGCTTTTTCTCCTTCTCTCACTGTAAGTCATGCTTCTCTTTCTTTAATCATCTGCATCTCTTCCAAAGTGACTATTTAACATTTTTCTCAAGAGCATATTTTGGATAGAAAGCATTTTGGTAGACAGTGTATCAATGATTACACCAGTGCTAACTCCATTAGCCACTGCATCATACTACTGAGATTTTTTTCAGTTTAGTATTGCTTCCAACACATAATCTTTTCAGTCATTACTTTCCATACTACAGTCCCACCTTCTGTAAGGGTGGCCTATATCCTTTAAGATGTCTGTACTGAAACACATTTTGTTTGCTTGAAGATGGTTACCAAATAATTCATGTCACTCTCTTGATGTTCTCTCTTTATTATAATTCAGCACTCCCCCACAACTTCAGAAATGTGCAGATTTTATCAGTAACCACTTGATGATGATTTGCCTTTTATAGTAAATATTTTTAAATCAGTTTATAACCTATCATATCTACTCTTTCTTGGATTACATCTGCAGTTGATGAGCAGTAAAAGTCCATACAATGAATCACCATGACTGATCAAGAGAGCAGCTTGTATCAAAATGTGTTTAAGTGAATTTGTACTTTGCGTAACAAAATTTGGCAGGCTGTGACCAAATCCTTTAGTGCACTGCTTCTGCTCAGTGATTCAAGGCTGAATTTTAAAATTTGAGATGAATATTATGCTTTAAAAATGTATCCATATTTTCAGAGAAAGCAATCACTGCACTAAAAAGAGATGAGGTCATTTTGAGATTGTGAACATTTCTGCACATAGCAATAACTGTCCAAATAATCTGACTTTCCCAGTAATAAAAAACAGTGACTCAAAGGACCAAAATCCAGTGGTTTTGAAAATATTTTAGCAGATAACATCTCTGTTTGTATGTTTCAGAGGTGCAGAGAGCCTGGAATGGGTGTGGTGGAGCTGAGAGCACCAGCCAGCAGGAACCAGTAGAACCAGTTCTTCTCTGTACAGCCTGGGAAATCTTGCCTTCAAAGACATGAGTTGACTGCTTTTACTAAAATATCCAGCTCACATTCAGGTAAAACTCAGACATAAATCACTGTCTACTGGGGCCTACCGGCATGTAGGCCATTTTCATAAGAGCACACCTATTCCTACCATGTGACAACAGAATTGGACTAGCATGTTTTGGATATTTCTCCAGGTACGAAGCCAAAGTGGGCCATGGTAAACCTTTTTTTTTTTCTTCTTTTTATACTGTAGGGTTGTTGTTAACTGAGAATCACTCCTGCCAACATGTGTCTCATCCCGATCACAATTCCATTGTAAATGCACTGCTTATAATGCACTGTCCAGGTCTTCTGCTAACTGCTGATGTTGGAACTTCTGTCACTTATCCCACTATTTAGGTTGTCTCCATCTGTATTTCAGAGGGAGAGTGATTTCACAATGTGCATGCTTTTTATACACAACAGAAGAAATACTCTTTTTCAAAAATTACATCTAGTTAAATGTGGATGAAAAACAGTAGATAGGAGCACCTCATTTTAAAGCTGTAGCATTTAAACATATAGAATGCTAAATAAAACCAAATATGTGTTCTTCTCGTTTGACTGGACTGTGGAAGCTGCAGTTAGATTCCTGTATTCATTGCTAATGATGGAAATATGAAAAGAAATTATATCCAGCTTTACAATCTGAATTTTAGTGACAAGTATTTTCTTTGTGTCAATCTAAATGTGTAGATCAATTTGATATTGATAACATAGTCAACATGTGCTTTATTTCATGTTTTATTTCATTTACTATCTCTTCTCTGTGTAACTCATAAAAATAATTGCTGTGTTTAAAGAAGGTGCTTGAAAGATAAAGAAACGGAGCCTTTAAACCCAGTGATGATGTATAAAAGGAAAAGTCCATAAGTCATTACATATGATACTCAGGTCAGGATAGACTGACCTGAACAGCTAACCACTTACTAATTATGTATTCATTTCCAGCAATCTTTGGATTGTTCATGGATTCTCTCTTCACGCCTAAGTTTGTATGGTTATATCTTGCATTCATCCATGCTGATGACAGTCATTCAAGAATAAGATAAGGGGATCTATCCTACACAAATGTCCTCCATGGGGACTTCTTTAGATTGCTGTGGTATTTAAGAAGGCATGTTTTGTTTTAAATGACAGAGACAGTTTGTCAGGGAAATCCTTAAAGATTAGCTGTTAAGATAATTCACAAAGCAACCAAATTAATCAATCAGGTCCTGCATTGTGAGAGGGAAAAAATTACTATAAAGGTAAATCTCAGATGTAGGAAAAATTTGTTGCATTATTTAAGACCTCAAAAAAAATATTACTGAAAGAAAATATTCTCCACCTGAGATTGAAAAAGGAGAAGTAGGTCAGCTATAGACTGTAGGTTTGAAAGAGATGAGCTACAAAAGAAATTTAGGACAAGAGGCTATTGCATCAGACAATTAGAGGAAAGGACAGTTGATCAGCAGAGACTGCAGCTGGGCAGCAGAAGTATTACGGACCACAAAAAATCCCTTCCTCTTTTTTCATCAATTTGCTTCACGCTTAAGTCATCTTCTACTGAATGGCTAGGAATGCATAAGAGTGAGCTTACTTTCCTCTAAATTGCTGACAGACAAGACCTAAAGGATGAATCTGAGTCCTCCTTTAAGGCACCTGAAAAAAGACCCATTATACCTTGATTCATATGGAACAACTCACTAGGCTGACACCCACTCATTTCCTGTCAATCAAAATGCAGGGGAGTTTCCTGTTTAATCACTTCTCAGATGGTCATAATTTTGGCAAGTTCATCCTTTCATTTTCCTGATCACCATGAATTCAACATTAGAAAACATCTACCAATTAGGAGTTGCTGTATGGTGTGTACAGCAAAAATGCAGCTGGAACAACAAGAAGGTGGAAATTATAAACACATAGCAACAGAATATGGGGAAACTGCACAGGTAAAACCAAAAAAGAAATCCCATTTTTACTGAATTTATGGAGACAGAGGTAGCATATACACTGTAAGACGTTCACATAGGAAGTCTAAAGACAGAAGAAGATTTAGGGTAAAGAAACCCAATACAATTAACATCCGCTGTTGCTGATGAAATGAAGATATATAGTCAATTGGGAATCCTAAAAAAACACCCAAAACTGATGAAAATAGCCAAAATTAGGTGATAGAGTAACTCTTTGCCTTACTAGTCTGTTCTGGTTCCATGTAAGAATATGGACATTTATTCATAAACAAAAGAGGTAGAAAACGAATGTAAATTTAGAGGATGGTTCAAAATGGTTGGTGCCAATTATCGCAAAATCATGGATGTGTCTAACACAGGTGGCAACATGTAGGATGACAGTTTTATCCATAATAAGGCACATCCTGTACAAGGCTCCTCACAGTACAAAATTGTTTTTCCAGAGACAGCTTTCTATTCCACACAGAAAATATTTTCCATGAGTCATTTTTTTTAAATGTGAAAGAGAATTAACTTTGATTGTTCTCGTGTCTTTTTATGTTTGCTGTCTAAGAACATTTAGGTGATATAATGTCTGCAGAAAGTAAATTTTAAAAGCAGTCTCCCTATGCTCTGTTCTTTGCTGTATATAAAACTCTCCAGTATCCTCCATGCCCACCTAGTTATTGTGTTGAAGATTAACATGATTCTCAGAAAGTGAATAGAAATTGACAGAAAGCAGACAGTAACTGCAGAGCTCAAGGCCTGCCTTCTCTGTGTCCTAAAATCCATACAAATCCCTACAGCTGAATCGTATGCTATTCGTCTTTCACCCATCAAATGCTTTTCTGCAGCACTAGCCTTTCCCATTAAGAGTACTAAGGATGTTCCTTATTTGTCCAATCCAGCACAAAAAAAGAGAGGCTGTTATTCAGACCCTTGTGATCAAGATAGCTGAACAAGGAGCGTCTGACCCTCTCTTATTACTTCATGACAAAAATGACTTTGACAAAATATCTGAAGATGTCACTGAGGCAAAAAAGTGTTAAATAAAGTGAGCATGCATGGTTGGTCATTGAGAACAAGGGAGGCTGAAAATAGAACCTGCTTGTGAAAAGAAGCATCACAGACTTCAGAAACAGCACCAGAAAGAGTACAGTTGAGACAGAATGAAACTGGGGGAAGATCAGGGAGAAACAGCTTGAGAATTGTGATCTTTCAGAGGAATGCATAAAAAAAAGCGCTGTGGTGTTAGCTGGTGATTAGGGAGAGCACTGTAACAACAGTAGTGAACCTTTAACATGTAGCCTGACATGTAGCCTGACATACTCTAGGAGAAGGAGGTAGTGAGGGAGGGCAAGAGATCTTTTTGCCTTTTGTCAGGTTTCTCATTAGCTAATGCCACTGGCAACTAGCAACTGGCAAATATTTCAAGGGTTTTACCTTTCATCCAAGCCTATTAAAGGAGCAGTTGCTCACATGAAGAGTCTTGAAAGAGTTTTATCCACCAGCAATATTTACTGTCTCTTTCCACCAGAATTTGGCATGAAAGTTGCACAATGTTTCTAGAGCAGATCTATTGGTTCGTTGCATGACACTGCCCCATCGCAGGAGCTGAATCTGGCTGTTTTCTGACCTTGTGCTCAGCTCATCCACCTCATTAAAATGGGATAAAATGAAGCTAGCAAAACCCAAAACAAAATTCTTGATTGGTTAGAGAGATGAATTGGCTCAGTCTCCATCTGGAGGAACGCCAGAGCAAGAGCGAAGGAGGGAACGAGACATGCAGTAAAGAGGGTGTTGGAGAGAAAGGGGCGAACAAGACTGATACATTTTGTGACAGCTGTATTGTGAAAATTTACCTTTAGAAAAGAGGACAGTCACTGTTCCTATGCACCAAATACCTTGATTTGGTTTTAAGATTTAAAATTGAGAGAATTTCATCCTTAAAAAAACCTGGAAGATTTAGTTATGATATATAAAAACAAGTGGTGGTAATTTTCCATTATGTGCTTTAAGAACATGATGGAAAAGAGGACAAAATTCAACACATGAAAACTATCACTGAAGTCAGAAACTGCTTGACACTATTTTTGTTCTGGAAACTTTTAAACCTAAAAAGGACAACAGGATGTTTTGTTTTATGAAAAGGTTTGAAAGAATTCCAGTATAACTACAACAGACAACCCCGGCCTGCAAAGACAACGAAAACAAGATGACATGAAGTATTTTAAAAGATGGGTTACTAAAATTCAATTCTCAGTTCGCTGTCAAAATGCAAAGGGTAAGCCCACCATTTTGTCTTCCTTTTAAACTCTCATTTTCCTTTCTTTAGGTCGCCTTTACCAGCAGAGGGAGCAGGTGGAAGAGCAAATGGAAAAGGAGCTCACTTCGATTAAACTTTGATCTTTGCTCTTCGTTCCAGACAGAGAAAACAAGGACCAGTTTCAGCAGCTGCTGCTAGCGGGCCAGTGTATCCACAGCACGAATACACTTGTTTTGCCTGTGTTCTCCCTTCTTCCTCTTACAATTCCTGGTAGTAAAGTGGTATTCGAAAGCCTAACTGTTCCACCAGTCCTGTCTAATTTTCATCCCTGGACTGGCAATATTTAGCAGAAAATTGAGGCGGAATTCCAACTGATGATATTCTAAATTCAGCTGCACATTACTCACAGCCTGTCCTATAGCTTGTAGCAATATCACTGCATCTTAACCTCTTTTCTAGAACTGGGCTCTACTGCAAATCTGGAAACATCCAGACTATTTGTGTAAAATGAAAACTCGTAAGGAAATTTATGTCTGAATAATGCAGTGCTAGTTTTGATCTATTGGAGAAGGTTTTCAGTTCACCTGCCTCTCACAAGAGGATTTTATAAGCTAAAGTCTTGTTCAAAACAATATTTTTAAGCCATTAAATGTTTTATCTGAGAATGTTCATGTTCTCTTAAAAACAACTTATTTTCTCCCCACCTCTCATTTCTACCTATTTGCAGTTAGCTTCCTCTGCACCATTTCTGAATACAAAATGGACTTTATACCTAATAATGAAATTAAGCCAAGTACAATCTCTTACTCTGCATCAAAGATCCTGCAATTTTTTCTTTTTCAGAATAACTCAGCATGTAGAAAGAGGGAGACTAACACTTTCTTTTTGAGACATAAATCTTCTGGCAACATGAGCTTTTTTTCCTTTAAAGTAAAAGTAATTGTATAGGACATGCAAAAGATGGTTTAGAAGGATCAGGCACCGTTCCTCCCTCAATAAACAGGAGGCAGTCCAGTGGGATCAGGTCAGCAATTTAGGGAAAAGCTTTGTACCACATTTGTCAGAGAGACATTCCCAATTAAATCTTACAGAAGCAGTTTAGCACTATCAAGAAGTATATAGGCTTCTCTCAGTCCAACTTGAGATTGCTGCTTCTTTTTTTTTTTTTTTTTTTAACTCAGTCCCATGGGACTTTGAGCAAGAAATAATTATTCTGTAGAGAGTAAAGGTGAGAACCAAATAGGTCTGAAAATAATGCTGTTTTCATTAGATCAAAGGTGAGTTATTACTATAAAAAAGTAACCACTGATCAGTTTCTGAAATTTTGACTAGCACTTTACAAAAATGATTTACCACATGGCATAGAGGAAATGGGTGGCTTTGTAACAACTCCCACAGCAGAGCTATACGTGTGGTTTATCTATCCTTCTCAATCAGAAGAGATAAACAAGGCTTTGAAGACAAAGAGCAGTGCCAAAGCCCTTATGTCTGTTGCTGTACCTTGAGAAGCCCACAAAATCATCAAGAAAACTCTCCGTTTTGAGCTGGTAAGTAGTTATTTAGAGAAGGTACAGAGACATTACAAACAGCTGGAAGAAGAGCCTTTAAATCTGCACTTAAAGTGGAAAAAGCTGTGCAGAACTACAGCAGATATTTGCCTGTATTCCTCATATAAAACTATTTGATAAGATGTTTGATGATGTCATGAGTGGTAGATCTTAGGTTAATCAGGTTAGATTTATTTTCTAAAAAGTTCAGACAGCCATCATGGATTAATATTAACATCCCATCTACGCTCCAGAGTCCCTATGAAACCATTTTTCTCTAAACAGAAGGTTTTGATTGACTGACCTAGCTGTACATTGAAAATTTTAGTCCAGTAGTTGACAAGTTTTGTCTGGTTTTTGACTCATCAATATTTTCTCATGGAAGTGAAGATCCCTGAAGAGTGAATTCAAACTGACTGACAACAGACTTGCAAGTTTTAGTTGCCTTTGTTGGACCACTCAGAAGTACCTGAGCATGGGCTGAAAAATCCCTAAAACGTGGTCATATATGTGAAATAGTTACAAGTATAATCCCCTTCTACTTTTTTTTACCCTCTTTCAAGGAACTATTCAGGAGTGTTTCTTTTCCCTCAGTCTGTCAGGACTGTATTCTTGATGAACAAGTGGACTGAAGACAATAGCTCAGAACATAAAACTCCTTTTGCATGCAAATAGTATCCTCTTACTTGGTACAATCCCAGATCAGTCTAATCTTCACTTTATTCTCTGTTTATAAAATAAATTAGAATAAACTGAAAGAACCGATCACCTCTTTAAATTGGAAGCACTCCCTCTACAGGGCCATTCAGAGGGGAACAAAGGAACTTAAAACGTATCAGCATCCAGTTTCCAAAGGAAATTCACGGTCAAAGTTAAACTAGCCCTATTGCTTATGCAGTTAGTAAGTGTCTTAAATAGGTGGTGAGTGCTACCTCTTTCATTTGGGGAAAAGTATATATAATTTAAATGAATGCTGGCCCTGGTATTTTGTTTATTTTCAACTCTCTGTCCATATTCCTGATATTTATTTTAATAAAACTAACACATTAAGGTTTTCCTGGTGGGACATTGGTAACCAGAAATGCTCTACAAGCCCTGTGGAGGGCTCTGAGTGGATGGTCGCCAAGAGGCCACAGATAAAGCTGGGATTACTGGTGTCTCCTCTAAATCACTGTTTAAGATCCATGTAATTAGTTCATATGTTAATGCTGCATACATTAATATTCAATAATGTATCTTGATTAGTAGATTTGAGAAGGCATGCAAGAGCTCAAAAACTGATACTTCTGCAGGGCAATTCCTCAAATATCTTGATCCGTACACTCAGACCAGCCTGCAAAAACCAGGTGGCATCTATGCCAGAGAGGTAATTACCATGCTGCCATATTGCTCATTGCATGCTACAAAGCATGAGGATATCTCATCCTTCAGTGGATCTTGCTGACAATATTCATCTTTCTCATTGCAGAGATTGAGGATTTTCACTATGATTGGGGCATGTACGATCTTCTCTTGATAGCCCACAGTGAAAACTAAGGAAAAAGGTAAAATTTGATACTGTCCTGCAGCTGACTTCTACCTACCAGCTTGGCACAGCTTACTGGTTCTCCAGTGAAATGGCAATCGAGTTAAATCTAGCTTGTTTGTTTAACTACTGCTCAGAAGTCTTCATGAATGGTACTCAGCAAACCTTAAACTCAAAGAACTACTTCTAAGCTATGAAATAGTGTCAGCTCTTTTAAATATATACATTGATGATCTCCCTGACACTTGAGCTTGTAAATAGTCTGGGTATTAATTCTTACGACTTTTCTGACCTTGAGCATAACTTGAAACATGATTCAGCAGTAACACTCATAACTGGCAGTTGCAGATGAATGCTTTGCTATTGTAATTTCTCCTGTAATTCAAGTTTAGTTTCTCAATAGAATACAGTCCATATCTTGTCTATCTCATAGTTTCTCTTAGTAGGTCTCTGACTTTCCCTGTCTGTCTGATAACACTTGCTGTCAATGTCAAGACCTGCCCCAACCTATTGACAAATTGTTGTGACTACCATGCACAATCTTCAAACATTTGCTACCACTTTGCTACTCAGAAGAGAGTGTAGTTTTCCAATTTTGGCCCCCTCACCTCATGTTACATTAGCCAATTTAACAAGATAATCACACCCAGCATTTTTGTCCCATTGACTAATAATGTCTTACCACATTTTTATTCTGAAAAGTCTGGAGACAAAAGGGTCGTGGATATCAAAACCTTGCCCGACCTTCTGTTGTATTTGAAACTCTCCCTTTAGCCCTCTGTTTAGTTCAACTTGCCTAATATTCTGACATGTTATATGGTCAGCCCTGTTACTCTGGCATTTTGACAGCAGAAAACACAGACCTTATTGACAGCAAACTGATGAAAATCCTACCATTTGACAACCACATTTTATGCTGGGATCTTCCTAAAATACTTCCAGATTGCTTGAAGATAGAATGTTGCTACCAGATTATGTTAAGGCATAAGGAGAATCTGAACTGCAGATGCAAGCAATGATTCGCAACATACAACATACATTTCCTAATCAGATGAGGTCTAAGTGTACCAGATTCTGTCTCTGAAAATGCTGATGTTTTATATGACAATATTTGCATATACTAGTATCTCTAGAATATTATTTACATGACCACTCTATCACTGAGCACATTAAACAACTAAAAGAAGTCAAGGGAAGAGATGCTTTCAAGGAGGCCTAGCATATGTATTAATGTTAGGAAATTATTATGGTTCAAAGATTAAAATTACTGTGCAGTTGGTCAACATCTCAGTCTCATTTGACACTGGCATTCAGATCATGAACCCTGATCTCTGACCAACAGGCAGGGCATTCTGTTGGGTGGTCACATTGTCTCATTCTGTATTTTTAGTAGATTTTCAAATCACAGATGTTGAGCGTTACTACCTCTTCAAAGAGCCACTGGAGTCCTATCTATACAAGGATTTTGCTGTAAAATACAGCTGGAACTTCAATTTACAATGTGCTAACTACTTCATATTGTGTCCCCCATCAAGGCTCATTCAAAATCACACAGGCATCAATTGCAGAGGTGGAAAGTGAAAGAAAGAGCCTTCTGTGCTGATATTTAATAGTATGGTGCACTAAAACAAGAAACACACAAACCTTGTGTACAAATCATTTGCTTTCACATTACTAGAATACTATTTACAGTACAAGAGGAAAAATAACTACAAGTTGTAATTTACCCTCAAAGAGCTACAATGGAGCTGTAGATGTGCTGAAAAATGCCCACATCTTTAACCTCAGCTGGACTGAAGCCAGCAGTGCCATAAGGAAATAAGATAATGAATAAAGGCTTATCTCTACATTGCTAGACTCGTCTGATCACATCAGGTATTTGTATTGATGCATATGTGTACTTGCAATATTCTAGAGGAAGTGTTCACTACAGAATCAGAAACTAAATTTCTTCATATTTCTGTGGTTCATAACCTTTAATCATGTTACTTATATTTAGGAAGAATTTCTCTGGAGTAGCGTTCAGCTGATAACTTCTTCCATATGAATCGTGATAATGTCTGTTGCTATTTGCATAGCACTGGAAATTATCAAGATGAATAGGAATGACCCTTTTACTCATCAGGATGTAGTTTGTTCTGTTATTTCTTCTGCAGTTAATTGGTACTCATTGGTAATTGTTGAAGCTTCCAAAGGAAGCAGAAGTTTGAGGAATAGAGGTATTTCTTGAATTAGGGAGAGTTGATTAGTTCTTCACATTATTAAGAAAGACACTATAAAAAATAAAGTGCAAACAAATCAAAGCAACTATCAGGAAGTGGTGTGCAATTTTATTAACTAGCTTTTTTCAGATGGGGGTTCAAGGGTTGTTTTAATGTAACATGTAATTTGGATTTGAAAAAAAAATTTTCCATAGAGGGACATTTTTTCTTCTTCACATCTGCCAGAACAAAATTTATTTATGCGTAAACTTGGGTTTTACTACACAAATCTTTTATACCTGAGATTTTCTGGGGACTGTCACCTATGAATACAAGTTTTAAATACTTCGGACAAGATGCTTAGACTCCTATTATGTTTAAATAGCACCTTGTTCCTAGAGTGACTCCACTGGAGTGAGATGCAGTATGGTTCGTCTGGATCTGGCAGTGAGTGGTTTACTTCATTATTAACATCAATATATTTCAGTTCTGCCACCAGATGCTAAGCAGTTACAGAGTTTTTTTAAAACCAATTACAATAAAATCAAAGCAGAATCCACTGATACGGTTTTGTTTACAAAAGCTGAAGTCTGATATCGTTATTCATGTGACAACTGGTTCATATTCAATTCACAAGCCTTTCTACACATAATCTATCTCACAAGCCCTGAAACAGACCTGAAGACGTACTAACAGGGCTCACTTTTTCTCTGTTACCTGAATATTCATTTAAGAAAAGGCTATAGATGGCTTATTATGTGACATTAATTGCTAAGCTGGGAGTCATGTGTGCAGTTTCTCTAAGTCCACAGTGAATGATTTGTGGCAGGGCAAATCTTTATGTGAGGATATGGAGAAGGGAAAAACTAAATATTCTCGACTGTAATTGACTATTAAAATGACTGAAAGTCAATCGGCTTCTAGCCTATAGGCGGGCATCGTTTTATTTCATTCTTCCCCTTTCCTAAAGACAGCAAGAAACAGAAGATGTGATAATAGTGAAGAGACTACAGCTCTCTGGAAAGCTTAGGAATGCATTATGTGTGGAGTGATTTCAGTGAGCTCAGAATGTCAGCTCACATGTAATAGCAGATTAAATGAGAGTGCCTGAAGTACTTACAGCTCCCAGCTGCCTGCCTGCTCTTTGCTGGAGGATGCCGCTTCACATGCAAGGAGAGCTGCAAAGGCTGTGTAACATCTCCCCCATCCTCATATTTACAATGGTTTATAGGTGAAGGTTAGGGCAAATTGAAACCAGAGCTGCTGTGCTACAAGATTGTCAGGCTCAGAGGTTCTTTTGCTGCCTATTCTCTGTACCTATTCCTGCTGTATGTCCCTCAACAGGACCTGCTGAAGAAGGGTTGGTACAGACTAGCGTGACCTAATTGCTGCCTGCCAGTAGCTGAAGAGAGCCTACAAGAAAGATGGGGAGAGAGTTTTTGCAAGGGCATGTAGTGACTGGACAAGGAAAATGGCTTCAAACAGAGAGAGGAGGTTTAGATTAGATATCAGGAAGAAATTCTTTACTGTGAGGGTTGTGAGGCACTGGCACAGGTTTTCCAGAGAAGTTGTGGATGCCCCAACTCTGGAAGTGTTCAAGGCTAGGTAGGATGGGGCTCTGAGAAACCTGGTCTAGTGGAAGGTGTCCCTGCCTGTGGCAGTGGGGCGGTTGGAACTAGATGACCTTTAATGTCCCTTCTAACCCAAACCATTCTATGATTCTGTGACTCATAAGGAGGTGGCAACAGCTTCTGATCTTTCAGCTTAGTTTGACGCCACCGGTGAATCAACATGAGTAGTGGACAAGCATACCTATTAACAATTCCCCACTGCTGGGGGAATTACTGTGAATTACTGACTGAACAGCCTGTTCAGTCTAGATTTGGTTAACTGCTGAAGGACCTGAGAGCTTTGTGAAATTTCCATGGCCCAAGGAAGCAGAAGAAAATAACAACCTTGGGAGAGTGAAGGAGCTCCCATCTGATGTTCCCTGTCTAATACACTGGAGCAAAGATGGCTTACAATGCAACCAGCACAGCAGATGGGCCTTAGACCATTTTATACATCTATGTTTGCACACACACCCACACACACATTTGCATTATTTCTGTGTAAGTAAGTCTGTGTTAGTGTTTGAATGTGTTTGAAAGGATCTGTTAAACTCTCAGCAAGTAAGAATTTCCTTTTCCCTGTCATAGAAGATTGCTTTTTTCCCCCTTTGCCATTTAAATATATTGCATTTTGGAATGGATATAAGCAGCTGCAAGAAGGAAAATACTGCCCCAGAAATGAAGATCATAAGAAACTGGTAATGGGAACAAGGTTAAGGAGAGTTAAGGCAGTACAGAAAAATCTTCATTAAGAACTTTTAAATGAAAAGGTTTGTACCTCAAGATCACAGTGAATCAAAAACAATGACCATACTCTACAAAGGACAAAAGCCACCAATTTCCAAATTATCTGACTCAGATGAGTATGACTGCAGAGACAAAAGGCCACTTAGTTCAATAGCTGTGACAGTAGCCAGCAGCAGATATTTCAGAAAGAATAAAAGAAACAGAGCAAAAAAAGAATGATATTTTTGTTGATATTTCCCCCCAGCTGCTGTAAACTGGCAATGGGAGGTTGCAAGGTTCTTCCAGAAGCATCTTGCTATGACACCCCTCTATAAAAGACCTATTATTTACCCATGTATCCTATACCATAAATCCCATGAATTTGCATGGTATGGAGGTCAAAAGTACATGTCCTTGAATCACAATGGGAGTCTTTCCTTCTCAATGAAGGTAAGATTTAAACAAAAGAACTACAGAGAAGCCAGAAACTATAGTGTGTAAATAGCTTTAAGTCATCTTAAGTACTTCAGGACAGTCAGGCAATAGTATCTACCATTAGAAAACTTTGGCACTGACAGGCAGATTGAGAATGTGTCATACCAGAAATCATTGAGAGTTTAATGAAGGCGCATTTTTTCAATGGAAAGCTTTTTTGTAGAGGAATTTTTTTCAGTAACACAAACTACAACCCTGCCAGGAATCCTACTGTGGCTCAGGGATGGTATCTCTTTTCCCTACCCCATCCCTACCTGGCCATTGCCTTCCTTTGGCCCTTGCTGGCCTTCTTCCTCATGTAGGGGGAAGGGCTTTTTCAAAGAGCAAGGAGCAGAGAGGCAAAGTGAAGAGCTCACCCTTCTTTCAGGAAATTGAACATCCAAGGCCAGCATTTATTCTCAACAGGGACTATTTTAAAGATCCAAAAACATCACTGACAAAAAGCTTTCCGAACATGCAGCCTAAATTTTCTTTTTTTGGTATGAGTCAGTTGCTTCTGGTTATACAATCATCTGCTCTGCAGTCCTGTGAAATTTCTTTCTTTTTGTATCCCCAAAATACATTGATGGTGTCCTTTAATTCCCTTTTATGGTGTATTTGAAAAAGCATTATCTACATAGAGATGACATTTCAAGTCATGCTATCATTTGATTTTGTTCTGTAAGTACTTTAAGAGTGTAAGAAATTAGAGACAAAGTCAGATGACAGGTCTTCACACATTTGTAAGATTTAGGGGAATTCCGGGGGGAGTGTGTTAGATACTAGTGCAGATGTCCTTCTGTATTTTTATTTTTATCTCTTTAGTAGCCCAGAGATCCCTAAAGGCCTGAGGAACTACTGCATGAGGTCCAGCCCAAGCCTTACAGAGGCAGTCTTTTTCTAAAGGTCTCAGTCAATAGTTTAGACAATACTAATTACATGATTACGATGGTGAACAGTGCCATGAAAGGGCAAAGTCTGGCAAAAAGTAATTGCTTAACATAATAGTCACTATGACAGCAGTGACACACACTCTAATCCTCAGGTCAGAAGCCTTGGTGGATGTTTCAGAACAGCCCTAAAGGTGCATACGCATGCACACGCACCTGTGCACAAACATATTTCCAAGTTTCTTCTTAACATGATCTTTCTAACTCCCCCATGCTAATAGCTGCCTTTTAACCTTTCCTCCTTCTTTTTAATCATGTGTTATTATGTTCATAGTACAAAGTCAGTTACCTTGATCCAGTGAGCTGTGAAAATCCAGACCCAAAACTCTAACATTTTCCCTATCACCATGCAAAACAAGACTAGTATTTCTTTTCCATAATTTTGAGAAGTTTATATATAGACCCTGCATAGCTCTGACTTTTGCTCCTGGTGTCCTTTGCTGAGAAATAGTACATAGGGGTTTTGTCCATTATCACTCTCTTTTCTTTTCTTTTGTTGCCAGCACTTCCCTCCTCTCCTTTTCTTTCTCTGACATACATGGAAGTTCCTTTCATTCCCATTTGGTGGCTTATTTTTCTCTGTATCTATTCAGCTCTTCAAGCAATTCCTTTCTTTTGCTAGCTCTATCTAATATTCTTTCCTTTATTTGCTCTTTTTACCCCCTAGGCTGGTTAAAGGCTCTTCCTTTTTTTTTAAAGCACAAGTCTTCTGGAGAGCAGACAGGCATTCTTAGATAGGCTGTATGCATTCAATCCAACAGCATGTTATTTCATTAAAATGACTGGTACTGATGATGGGATGTTTGGATGGTACTTCCTCCTTGTCCTGGTTTGCTGGAGTTCATGGCTTAATTATGTGATTTGAAGGACAAATAGAGGGGGCTGGGAAGACAAAATAACTGTCCCCTGCAAATATTAGGGAGGTTGAAAATGGCAAAGAGAGCTAGAAACAACCTACCCTGAAACAGAAGTACTTTGATTTACAGATTAATGTGATTTTACTATTTTTGTGACTGCCAGAGTGTGTGACCATAACTATAAACAAAGAAAATGGAAATTAGGCTTAAAATGGAAAGCTATGTAGAAGGTTCTTGTTATGTCACTCCCTCTGGCAGAAAAAGCAGGAAGACTGTGCTCAGATTTCCCAAGATATTAGACATGTGGTGGTTGTCTCAAATGTTGCTAATACAGCTATGAAAATGCTTTCTGAAGAGTAAGTACTCTGTCTTTTTTTCTTCTGTGAATTGACAGTACAGCTTCTTTCTTTCTTTTGCATTTTTCTACCCAAAATATATTTAGTTTGAAGACATTTTCCAGGCTCACCTTTTAAAATAATTTATTCAGAGTAGTCTGAATGTCAGCACAGCTAAATGTATAGGAGAACTGGACACAGTTACTTATGTAAACCTCCTTGAAAGACTAAATATTTCCTGGATCAGGTCCTGTATTTGTTACATTTCATTCAATAAATAAATAAAGAACACTAGAACTTACCATGAAAACTGAAAAATGATTCACTTTACAAAAAAACCTTTTTAACCTCCGATCATACCATGGAAAGCAGGTGCCATTTAAAATCCAGAACACTGACTGTGGTTTACAAGAAGATCATTAAAAGGTCACACTGATCTCAGTGATAAAACATAGTACTGCTACCATAACTTTTAATTTTTCTTCAATAACTATTCTCTTCCTGTTTTCTTTCCAAGTTTGCATCTTCCAACCTAAAATTTCTTGAACTAGTCTTCCAGATCTGATGGATGTAGCTACAACTCTGTCTTCAAAAAACTGATGCCAGACCTTAAACTCTCTCTGTTTAATCCAGCAGGGTGTAAGGGCTGTTTCAAAATCGAGTTGATTTTGAAAAAGTAGCAAAGAAAATGCCGAAAAAAAGCAAGAAAGTGTTTAAATACATGTACTTCTTTGGCTCACAAATAACTGTGAGCACTCCCATAGTGTGCTATACATCTGTTCCAGCTCTGTTTTCTCATATCATAGGATTATCTGTTCTATCTCAGAGTTGTGACTCTTGGATCTGCAATGCAACACTTGACATCAGTTTGGCTCATGGAGTGTTATCTTTCTCATTATAAACTAATTAATCTTTTGAAAAATTAGTGTTCTACTTTTAAATAAAATTGCTCTAGAAAAAAAAAAATCACATTTCCAAACATGAAATACATACCCTTTTCTCTGCTTTCGCAAAAAATTAGATCTCTCTTATCCTGGAATAATTTTAGACAGTCATCATATCACACTGAATTGTCTGCTTCAAGAGCTCTATTAAGGACAGGCAAACTTATTTGAATAATGCAAGAACTGGTCTAATCCTTACTACTAATCTCAAAATACCACCAGACTGAAATTCAAAGAAATTCATCCAGAGCCAGCCCTTGCATGTTTCCCTCACCCACAAATATTTTCACCTACCTCAATATATCTTCATTTTGGAGAAAACTGGGAAGCAATGTGAGCAATAATTCCTTTCTTTCAACTGAAATCAACAACAGAGTGATTCCCATATTTTTCATCCCAATCACTGGAAGAGGTGAAGAGACAATGCCTATGAAATGTCAAAAAGTACAGATAAATTTCAGAAAACAAACAGCAAAATTCAAGCTTCCTCACCATCAGTGTATGATAGATGAGAAGACATTACCTTTTAAAAAATTTCAGAGCAACAAGAACAAAAGAGAAAACAATTCAGCCAGCAGACAGAAAATGAAAGATTTATGACTTTTCCTAACTATATTAGAGACTATTATGTGAAAGACCTTATGCAAATACTTACTGGAACTTTATGTATAATATTATCCTCTGGCAGAATTTTTTTGCCTTTCTGTATGTAGCAGTCAAATAGGGCTTATTTTACATGCCCATCTAGCAGAAATGGGAAATAAAAGGAGTTTCCCTGCACATTTCTTTTTATAACTAGAAATATATTTGCTTTTTTTCAAGTTTTATAAGCACTATATTATATTTTAGCATTGAAGACAGTGGGAGTCTTGCCTGCATTCTCTGTCAGGATTGGGCCTATTGAAATTTCTGACTGGAAGGCTGCAAAACAGAGAACTTATATTCAGCCATAAAACCACAAGACTGACTTTGCATTTTGTCTATAACTACGAGAAAAGCATCAGATGAAAACTTAGCAGATTGCTCCATGGGAGGGTTCCTGATAACTGCAAGCATCTGCCATTAACTAAGGGTCCAAATCCCATCTGATGATCTCAGGCCTGATGGGTACTGATTCTCACAGGGCATTTGTTATGAGAAAAGACAGGATTATGCTTATTATCCCTAATTTGACTGTGTACATTTCTTTTTCACCCAGCAGCTCAAGTATCAGCCCAATGGAGTTAGTAGGAGTACTTCTATATACTTTAAGCACGCTGGATATGTTTAATATCTGTTGGATGGGCAGTAAAGAAAGCATATATGGAGATTCACACAAGCAGTGTAGTTAAGCTGCATACTAGAGAGTAAGGCTAATTAAATTTGGTTGCACTAGTTGTTCTCTTGGCTTTGTTTTTTCTCTTCTATAGGACTGTTTCTAGTAAGAAAACACACATAATTGTAGGCAGGTCTCCTGCTCTTAACTGTTGGGATCAGTTTTTCTTGAATCCTTTACATTCTTCATAATTTTTGATGTTTGACGTGAGTCAGTGCTGCTCAACCACATGGGTGTCTCTCAGAACTCACACTCCATGAACCAAGTTCAAGATTTAAACAAAAAGTGAATGATTATCCAAAAGGGACCAATGTTGTTTACATGGAAGGTTGTTTTTGATGCTTCTGTTTTGAAGCTGCTTGATTGCAAGGCAAGTGCTGCCTCTTTTGCTGAGCTCCTGTATCTAAGGGAACGACCTTGAAGAAAGGCCTTAACCCTTGGCCGTGTTGCTGAATCCTGAGCTCAGGCACTTTGCAGCGTTTCATATGCACTGATAAGTGCACAAGTGTTACTGTTATCTTCAGTTCTCCAGAGGCACGTACCTGACTGTGGTGACATGGAGCTTGGGGGGTGGGCACAGCTAATGAATGTGTCTGGAGATGGGAACAACTGGAACATGGCAGGTTCCAGTGTGATGGATGGGATAAGACATAAGAATTTCTTGTTTGCTCAAATTCTGACTTTGCTCCTACCACTCACTTGCCAGTGCAACTGTTTTGGAGACTTTGGGTTTGATTTTCTTCTGTACTTCAGTGTTAGTACACAAGCCAGAACACTGCAGCTCTTAAGAGTGCTTTAGAGCACAATGGCATATTTTAAAGATGACAGCATTGTGAACTGTTCCAGAGGAGCTATTTGGCTTTTAGGATGACTGCTCTAGAAAGAATTCTGGGCTTAACAGCGCCAGGAAAAGGGGCAAGAGAAATACAGATGCTGCAATCTGGTTACGGAAATGACAAGCTCCTGTGCTGTAGTACTTAAGCACAGTCTCCAGCCGACACCATTTATGAGCTGTTACATACGGCTGCAATCACACACAGGCTCAGCGAGGCTTTCCATAGGGCTCGCATTTGTTTTCACATTCACTTTGTAAATGAGCTTGTAATGTGGTGCAAATGGTAGCAAATGGACGTTAAATGAGGCTTGTATGAAGACTGATCCTTTGTAAATATATAGGCTATTTTAAAAGCAAATAATAAGAAGGCAAGCTAAACAACAGCAGTCTCTGCAACAGAAACCAGTGAAAAAGGAGTTGTTTTACATATACAGCATTTTGAAATGTGAATTTCCTGTTTAATCTGTCTTCAATCCAGCCTCAACTTCTCTCTCCATACTAAAGCTGCAACATATTTTATATTGCCATGGATACTTTGGACAGAAGACAGTGTGCACTAGCAATCAAATTTTCCATAGGAAACTATTCCAAGAACCTGTCCCACACTGCAGTGCTCATACAGAGTTTTTGCTCAACCGTATACAATCTTTTTCTAAAGGCTATGGCTAGCTGGGACCTCGGCTGCCTGTCTGCAAGTTTGGAACAGGCCCAAGGCATTACCACTCTCCAGGATAATTACTGCTAACTTCATTTTGCTACCACTTGCCATTGCTAGCTGTTTACAGCCCCCTAAGAAGGGTCTGGTAGACTGCAGGAGGACAATCTCTTTAGGGTGCAAAGTAGAAATACAAGTCGACATTTTAAAAAGTCATTGGGAGACTAAAATACAAGCAAATCTTAATGGTGGCCAAATAGACGTGAGTTCACAGGAATTACATGGAGTTGAAAGTATTAGAGGCTTAAAAGGGGAATAGTAAGGAGAAATTCATATGATGTAAGCACCTTACATAGGAAAAAAGGCCCCAAAATATATTGTTGTGAGGTTTTTTGTTGATTTTTTTAAATAGTCAAAAAAATTTGCTAGGTTAGGCAAATTGAATAATGAACTTTTACCTGCCTCAGAGGTCAGGATCTGTTACTTCTCTTTGTCTGTTCCTCTTCTTTTCTTCTCCCATAGCAATTCAACCTGACATCTTTTGTCCCATCCAGTAGTGAACTCCCCTCAGAGCAGCATTCATTTATGGATTGCAAGGTTGAGTCCTTCTTAATACTTCTCCCTGTTAACAATATCATAGAAATGTCAAGATTTTTGAATGAGAGGTCACTGGGGTTCTAGAGATGGTTAGAAGGGGTCTTCTCTCAGTAGTAGCTGTTTACCTTTTCATGCCTAGGTAGTCCAAGCTCTGCTGGAGGCTGAACATGCAGCAGCTGGGGCACAGAACAGTCCTTTCCCCAAAACAGCCTTTTCACTCTACCTTTCCCTTCTGGCATCCAATGGCTATGTGCACGCAAGCTCTGCTCTGTGATGATGCTTTCCCAGAAGAATCGGTAGAGCCACAAGGAGAGTGGCCCAGCCAGTCTCCTTCCCCACTGTTGGAGCAGTCAGATCACACATAGGAGCATCTTAGCCCTCAGGAGGACAACAGGTGGATGGCTACAGCAAATCCAGGGCTGTGCAAGGCCTGTCAATAGCAGGTCACAAAATTTGAGTTACAGATACCATGGTACTAAAGTGCTATTACATATTTAATAACTGCTTATCATTGTCATCAATTCAAATACCTCCAGCTTAACAAAACTTAACACTCCAGATTCTTCTTCCTGGATGTGAACAGTCTGCATTTGTGCCTCACCTCAATTACATCTACTGCCTTTGAGGGCAAAACTTCTCTTCTGAAGTTACTGAGTTCTTGCCTAAAGCAGAAAATTTTCACCTATTTCCCATGAAAATTTTTAAAATATATCTTTCATTCAATATTGATACCCAATTGATATCCAACTGATACTGTAATTTTCATTGAACTTCCCTTCCAGTTGAGCATGTATTTTTTGGGTGTGCAGAGAAATGTTGGGTTTATGCCACACGATACAGCAGTTTGAGACATTCGTTTTGCTGTACACAGTTCATCTATCTAAAACAATCTTAACAACTAAGGTTGCAAACACTTTGTACTGTGTAGTCACTTGTAGAATACTCATTTCTCAGTCTGCTAATATTTTGGCAAAAAACCTATTAAACAAATAGTTACCATACCCTCTCTTCCCTTTGCATGCTGCATTTCTCCCTGCTTCCCTTCTAAGAGAAGCAACATCTCCTCCTGGCTTCATCACATGAAATGCCTGTTAATATAGGAGTGAAAACTCTATTTAAAGCTTTTGTAAATCTCAGCCTTTAAACCTTCATTGACTACTTCGTCACTTATCTTAGATTTTTTAAGGCATCTTTTCCTTTCTTTCAAAAAGAGGTGTTTATTAAATATTGCTCATCTTGGATTCTGGGTGAAAGCTTTATGGACAGCAATGCCTCTTAATTCTTAATTTTCCTTGCCAGCACACATTCCATTTTTTTAATGTGACTTTTACCATTGGCTTCTAAGTATTTCTGAGAATCACTCTCTAGTTCTTGTACTTTTAATTGGTCACATAAAGGAACCACCTTTGCCTCTATGAATATCATCTTGGTTGAATCCAAAAAGCTTCCCAGATCAGATCTATCAGGAAGTGTTCAGACCATCTGAAATCACTGCTATAAATTTAGTGGTAAGTTGATATAGCAAGATGCTGAAGTATATGTATTATCCTTCAAGATATTATAAGATATATGTAGTATGTGGTATGAAAGAGTAAATGGGGTTTCTAAAATTGTGATTCATCACCCTCTAAATATTATTCCAATCCAGTGCTCTTAACAAATTTGCAGCCTTTCTAAATATCCTGCTCTGGACAGCATTCATCTATCCTGAGCTCTTGTCAGCTGAACCTAGGACTTCATTAAAATTCACCCAGGAAGTTTACTTCCTCTTTCCTGCCTGCTATAAGAAAACTAAAGGGCTTTACAAAGAAATTAAAAAGAAAGAGGAAATATTTAAGACAGGATTTTAAAATAATTTTCTCTTTAGTTAACATTTGGTCAGAAGCATCTACATCCTTCATCTAACAACTTGATTTTTAAGACAAGCAATATATTGAGCCAGTAAAATTGCCACAGCCCTCTTCCACTCAAGAAAGAACAAAGGCTCAGTTTCCATGGTTTTAAATGGTTTGGTTTTTTTCTTGTAACGGAAAAATGGCAGGAATCTACTACTGGACTTTTTGTGAAGTCCTCTTTCATCCAGATCTTTGAAAATATATAAAAGTAATTTTCCTTGCTTCTATCATTCTACCTCTATTATTTTATTCTTTTTCTATTATTATTTTCAAGGTATTGTTCTTTTTCTCTCAACTTAAGGGTTACAAATATCTATAGAACATTGAATATTCTACAGTAAGGATTTTATTTTAATATTAATTTCATTCTTTGAAAGAACTGCTGAAGATCTGGCTTTTCTCTAGGTCTTGACAACGTATTGTGATTCCACTTTTTTGGTTTCAAAGTATTTTCAAGTGTATATTAGAGCCATAAAGTTGCTGATGGAAGTCACAATTTGCCCAAATTTAATTCCCTGTCAACATTTCCTGACTATTTAACCCACTCCTCTTGTCACCTTCCCAGGAGTGAAAATATTCCTTACTGCAGAAAAAAGAATAAAACCTCAATTTGTCTAGGTCTCTTCTAGAGAGGGGTTGCCAGCCCTTTCTCAAGGGACCAGTGGAAGGTTCTTGACTGAGAACATGGGTGAAGCTGTGGCCCTGTGACATATTTGTTGAAGACTGGCATCTTGGCTCACTTCTCTGCTATGATTGCACCAGTGTTTTCCTTTCATCCTCAGAAAATCCCTTTTCCCACATGCATTTCCAGGAGTTTTATTTCATCTCTAGTATTTCCTGGGATGTTTCCCCTTTCACATCAAATTCTCTTCTTTATATAGGTCTTCTGTCTTAATCAGGTCCATTTGTGACATTTAAAAAAAAAGCAAACCTGTGGTCTCTTTATTCCTGTACTTAAATTTCATCTTTATTTCACCTCTAAGTTTGCTGTGCAGTATCATGGTGCTGTCACTTGATGTCTACATCAGATTCAGATTGTATTTCTAGACTGTTTTCCAACCCCATTCAGTTCTTCAGGGACTTGTTCTCTTCCTTTTTCTTTTTTTATGATGTGGCCTTGACATAAAATAAGGTATTTGAAAGGAAAATGCTATATTTTATATTTGCTGTTCCAACACAGTCCATAATATTGCTCACTTCCTCCTGCTCCCTTAAAGCAGCCAGAGATGGGCCCTTAAACACTTCTGGTTTATGTCCTCTCTGCAAAAAGGCTACAGACTTCTTCAGAATCTTAACCTTCTGTTTAGAAGAGCACAGTCTTCATATTATTAATTTCTTGGCAGGGGTACAGAGAGCTTTTTGGGCTCAGCCTACAATGATTGCTGGATTTGTTTCCAGTTGCACAAAAAAGTGAAGATCTAGCCTGAAATATTTAATAGGAACTCCCTTCTTTACACCTCCTGTGAACTTCCTCTTCTCACTCGTATACTGGTTTTTCTTCTATGATTTTTCTCTACAAACGTCTTCTGGTTTTACTCTTGGTCTAATCTTGATTTATTTTGCAGCTTTGTTCCTCGCTGAAAGATTTTCCACTCCTCTTACCTTTTTAGACCAGTGACCCTTTCCATTAAATCCTTCCATCAGATATAACCACACAAATCCTCTCCTCTTTGGGGGGATTTTCAGAGATCTGATTTTCTGATATCTGCCTGCTGTTAACTCCTCAAAGTCTCTCTGGTAACTGGGCTTGGTTTTGTCATTTTCCTTTTTCTAGTCCCTATACTCTTTTCCTCTACAGCAACCATCTCTTGTAATTTGGGCATTACATGCTCTTCTGTGCTAAGGACTTCCAGGAACTATTTTTTTTGTCATGGGGTGAAAGAGTAGGAGGAGAGATAGTACAGTTTTTCCTAGTGGTCCCCTAAATAGAAGAAGACAGGGAGCAATGATATTTCCAAATCACATCATCATCTCCTTGAAGCTCTAGTTTGAGCAGCCATCTGCTCCCGCATGCCCTGGTGGTCCCCTAACAAACCATTTGTAATGCATTCATGAGGTCAAAATTACTTCAGCTGAAGTCAGTGACATGGTTTATCTATCCAAGGAATGTAAAAATGCATAATTCAGGCATTTTGTTGTGGGACTACGCAAACAGCAGTTGCAGAAGTGCACACAGAGGCAGTGACAAGCTAAGTTTGAGTTCTGCATAGAACAATTTATATCACATTCCTTTCATGTTCACAGCTATTTCACACCCCTAAACAGCTATAATTCCTCTGAAGCAAAGGGGCACTTAAGTGACAAGTCCCCGTGTGAAGGACACACAACAGGGACGAAGAGTAGCTTTTTTCTCTCTTCATATCCCAGGCAGGATATGGAGTCTGCACAGCTCAAACCTATTCTGAAGAATTAGGCAGTAATCTGTCTCTCTCCTCATGCCCTACACCCAGTTTTATTAACACCTTTTATTAAAAGCAAGGAACTGTTCTTTAACAAATCTTGATGGGCATCCTCCAACTTAAGTTTTTAATTTTAAAGGAGTAACTGAAATCACTTTCGCTGTCCTCACTGTGACAAGTGAGACTGTGCTCCTATTTTTGACAGGATGACATTTCTGATAGAAAAGAGAAGCCCTGATTCATTTGCTCTAGGATAGCATATGGTCCAGTGATTG
The DNA here is from genome assembly GCF_017639235.1 of Corvus kubaryi. Classification (NCBI taxonomy): domain Eukaryota; kingdom Metazoa; phylum Chordata; class Aves; order Passeriformes; family Corvidae; genus Corvus; species Corvus kubaryi. The sequence continues at coordinate 7,879,860 of NW_024582057.1, forward strand.
GACTGCCACCATGGGATGAGAGAGATAAAAGTTGGGATTTGCTGCCACAGCTCATTTACATCAGGACAATACCTGTCAAGAGTATACTGCTTAACTGTCTGTGCCATATGATGCTGCTAAATGCTGCCTGCAACCTGGTGAGTATCGTAGGGACATGCCATAAAAGGCCCTGAGGATTGCAGAAAAGCAACAGAATGAGGAAATCAGAGGTCAGACTTCCTTGATGAAACTCCTTTCACTTTGTACAAGTCATTAAAAATCCAATATGGCAGTAGAGATTCTTTAGGCTTTTAGTTAAAAGTTTTCAAAAGCTTTTGGCTTTTATGGAATGGGAAACATTTTGAAATCTCAGATAATTAAAACTGGATTTTTTTTTCTGTTCATTTTTTTTTTCTTGAATACAAAGTGTAGGTAAACTTCTTGGCTGGCATTCAGAATGCCTGGATTCAACTCCTGCTTCTCCTGGGGCTTCCTATGTAAATTCTGTCGTCTTGCTTTCTTCTAGTTGAAAAAATGTGAATATTTCCTTTTTACTACTAGATATCCAATTTGCATCTTTGCCTGCTCACTTCTTTCTGTGTTTCTGTTATGGAGTTTTTCTTAAAGGGTTCTGGATTTGAACAAATCCTTTATCCTTTCTTAGAAGTATGCAGAGACGTTAGGGAATTTTAGATAGTAGTAAGAAGAAATATGCCATGCTCAGGCCACATTTCAAACTTCATATTGGAACAGAAGCATCACACAGTATCATAAATACAGGAGATCTCCTGAGCTAGCCCAATTTGGAGGGATCCAGATCTTTCCAATTATCTCAATTATTTTGCATTTTAGAAACTAGGAAACTTGGAGTTTTAAAAATTTATCCACCTCTCAAAGCCATTCTGATTCATTACGGATGCATCAGAGAAACCAGATAAACTACATTTCTGAAACAGTAACTAATCCTGCTGCTGCAGGATTTGATTGTAAACTCTCATTTAAGAAAGTATTTAGACCTGTGTTTCAGTCCACCTTTCGGGATACAGAACATGATAACAAGCCCTCTCATGTGAAAATGTTCTCTGGAGTTGAAGCAGCGTGTAGTAGCCTGATGTGGAAATGTGCTGAAGAGAGTATAAAATTGACCTTAAACTTGAGTATAATATGCCTTTATCTGATGTCATGTAATGATATGTACTGATTGTGGTATAGCTGCAAGCTAGGTCTGAACTTGATTCCTCCCTAACTGGCAGGTCTGGTATTTTATCTGGGACCACTTCAAACAGCCCTCCTGGCCTGGCTGTGGGTTGCCAACCCTACATTTACTCTGGTTCCTGTAGTCACACAGCTGCAAGTGGAGTTGGCTTGGTTTGCTGCTCTGAGTAATATTCATCCTTCACAAAATAGAGGGGAAAAAAAAAAGAGAAAAAGATAAAGATTTGTCTTCCCTCAGATCAGAAAGCTGAAGCATTTTGCCCTGTGGCCACACAATCACCGCACTGAGAGGAAGGAAGAGTGTGGGAAGCTACAGCTGCGGGAAATGGATGGGGACTGCTCATATTCTCAGCAGCCTCCAGTCACAGTGTATTAGGTGTAATGTGAAACTGCACCCTTGGTTGCTAAGAGAGAGCGCTGCTCGCTTCCTTTGAAATAGCATGGTAGCTAAACTGCTCAACAATACCAATGTACATCACATATGGGTGCTATTACAGGCGATCTCTGCCATTCAGACTTCACTAAACTGAGCAACTCGGTTAGCAAAATGTAAACTGCTGCTTCCTCTGCTGCTTCTCTCTGCTTTGCCATCATGGTCTTCTGTGTGTTTAGTTCATACCACTTGCAGTAATCTTTTCCCTACCTTATGGAAAAATACTGAGGCTTCAGCTAACTCCCTGGAGAACACGTCTGAAAGAAATCTACTTAAACTAGCAATGACCACATTACAGTCTTAGGAATTTTCACTAAATCTGAGTAATGAATGGTCTCAAAAACCTTCCAGTTGGTATGGTTTTCCTATCACTATTACAGAAGTCATAGACATATATTGAAAGACACACATTGAAATTAAGATGTGAGAGCACATGGTAGCTACAAAAGATACCTTGATGTTTTCTTAAGATTTTTTTCCAGAATTATGAAAGTTATATCAGTTCTGACGTGAATGATCTCAGAGTGTGAATACTTTCCATAGAAAAATAATGCCTCAATCATTTTGGGCTTTTTTGGTTAATCTATTTGAAAGTCAACGTTTATGCATTTTTTTTACAGATGCTCATTTGTTCTTGTATGTTCTTTAAATCAAATTGGCAAATTATTAGCCTTTATTAGAGGATAAGACTTTGCAGATGCAAAAGGGAATTTAAAACTTGCTGCACTGCATCCGTTTTGTGACATTGAGATCATCATGAAGACAAAATGCAAAGTTATTTCGCCTGCTTAATCTGACTCTTAAGCCAGCTTTTGTGAAGTGTCCAAGTGAATAAGCATTTTAACCCACTTTGCTCAGTTAATTATAGCTGCTAACATCAGTGACCACAGTGGTTCAGATAGCAAGATAGTTTCCATGCTATAACACTACCTCAATTTGTTCACAGCTTTCTGGAAACACTCACTTCTTGAAATGAAACTTCTTATTCTTAGTTTCTGTCTGAGGGTGGTCTGTCTTTATAGAGAAGAATTATGAGGGAGTGTTCAAATGTATGGAAAAAGGAAGCTATAACAAAACGTATTCATATTTGTGTTTAGTTGCTCACTTTTGACATGTTCAGAACCTACAGCCCAATCCAAAGCCCACAAGAATTAATGGTAATAGCCACAATAACTGCAGTGAGCTTTAGATCGGGTGCACTGTATTTAACAGAGTTATCCTTGTTTGGTTTAAAAGTAATGCTGGGGTTTGAATCAGAGACATGCTGGCCTAACAGAAAAAACTATGGCAGGCCTGTTGTTTGCTAAACCTGGATATGCTGTTTGCAAAAAACTTGTCTAGACATGGAATATTGTTATTTACAGCAGTAAATGTCAAATCAATCTATTTATATCAGAAAAAGGAAATGCACAAAAAACATCTTTCCCAAACCCACACCATTTTAAACTAGTAGTCATGTTGGTACTAAAATTACATGCTCAACTCAGAAGCAGGGAACAGCTGAAAATCCTTATTTACAGTGAATTAATGTTTCTCTCATTCAAGTTACTGGGCCCTCTTTATCAGTGGGAGAAGGGCAAGACTAATAACTAATGCTTTTGCAAAAAACCTTTGCCTTAGCCCATATTTGTACCAGAAGTACAGCACTTATTAGCTGAATAGCTATTAAACTTTCAGATTCTCTGAAAAAGAGAAAGAACCAGACCAGTAAGTTCTTCAAGCTGAAGAACTTTCAGGTAAATCATTACCCAAATATCCAACATTAAGGAAAAAAGCCCCAAATCTATGTGCACTTCTCCCCCACACGTGTCTAGTCTATTATTAAATCCTCAATGAAATTTGCATAGTTACAACCACAGGCAGTCTCAGGAAATGCTAAATGTCAGTGACAGAAACATCACTTAAGGTGGCCATCCTTAAGATAGATCAGAAAACACAAAGGGAAGAATAGGAATTTCTAACAGAAAAAGTCAAGCACTACAGAATTTTCTCTGCAATCTTAAATTTGTGATTTCCCAAGGGTTCTCCTCAACACCTTGAAAATTCCTGTATCTAGCATACAGAAGTCACCTAGGTGCTTCTTTAAAGTCAGGAGAGACCAGCACCTCCATAACACTTATTCCTGCCTGTCACAGGATGAATGCCTAAGCTACTGAAGCATGATACGAATCCAGATGACAAGTCCACAGAGACAGATAATTTTCAGATGCAAGAGGATTTCTCCTTCTTCCCCTCCTAAAGACTCCCTGTTTCTTGTTTTTTCAACAGTAAGATTATCCTTGACTACAAGAATAATAGCATGTCCCTACTATATAGGATTGATTCCATAGAATCATACATATAAAGGTGGAAACATACAAAACAGGTAATTACCTAGAGAAGATAGACAAACCCCACAGCTGTAGCCTGATAGAGAAAGGCATCTCTCTGTATGTCATTATATATGTCCATTTAAGAGAGCAGGAAGAACTGGTTATGTAGTCAAGCACAAGTATCTGGCTGCAGGATTAGGTCATGTCACCAGCTCTTTCCCCTCTCTGTCTTTCAGGTTAAATGTTTTGCTCACAACTGCTGTTAATCTATTCCCTATAAAACATTTATAGTGAATGTGGTATATGCTGATATTATTGGAAACACTCATTTTCAGACATGCCAACTAGATTATTTCAGCCTGAATGTTGTATTAACATTGGTCTTTCCACTTAATAGCACTATGTATCTACAACACACAGTTCAAACCAAAGACGTTTTAAAGTGCATATTCAGTACTTGGCAAATAGACCTTCTAAAACACATGGAGACAAGCCTTTTTATGGAAATCATTAGATTATTTTTATGAGCAGATATTCAAGACAACATACTTTGTTCAACATTTTTGTTCCTGAAAACACTTGCCTCACCTCTTCAATATCTAGGAAGCAGGTGCAGATATTTTTAGAAGTCTGTGTGTAAATTAGGGTAAAGAACAACACCTTGGGACATTAATGATATATTAACATGCCTCCAGACCAGTATTATCTAAAATCTGGGTTTTTTTCAATGTATTATCAAATCTGTAGGTCCTTTCAAATTTTCATGCAGTGTTTTGTGGCTTTGAAAGTATGCCTGATTTTTTTGGCTATGTTTCACGGAAGTCAACACATGCACCTGTTTAAAACACAGCAAGAATGTGACTGAAAGTAACCGAAAAGAAATATTGGATACATGCAGCGAAATGACCGAGGATATCCCATTTTCTTCGATCTTCACATTTACAAAAAGCATTTGTATTCAAGACCCCAAGCGGAATTCTTGAACTAGAGATCTTTAAGTTAGTGGCTTAGCTTCAATTAGCAGCTAAATAAAAAAGGCCAGATTTTCAGACATGAAATCAATAGAAACTCCAGATACTTAATTTCAGAGGTTCGTAAATCAGTCCTTGGTGTTTAGATGGATGAAGATAATGACCTATTTTCAGAAGAGCTAAATGGTGTCAATTAGAAACAAACATAGTTACCATCTCTGAGAAGCACACCCTGTCATTATAAGGTATTAACCCACTCCTTTATATTTGCCGTCTTTTTTCTTTATGATAAAAAGAAACATTATTCCTGCAGCAGAACAGATCCATCCAGCACCTACAGAGTATTTCTAACTACAGCTGAATTGTGCCCTTTTGCACATTGATACAAAGCAGGAATACATTTGCTGAAGTTAATGGAATGACTTTCATATTTCTTCAGGGAAAAAAACTCCAATTTCATAGATTTTAAATTTTATTTAATTTTCAATTTAAATATAAGCATGCATTTCTGGAATAGGATTGCTGTAATGTTTCTGAAACACAAAGAGAAAGAAGAGATTGCAGCAGGGAAGGCTTCGGCTGCAACAAGAAGTTTGTAGCTTCTGCTGCAAACAATAAAGCCAACTCGATTTTACAGGCACTGAGTTCTTTCATCATGATGTTACCAAGGTGTTCATACATGAAGCAGTGCTAAAGAAATTTTAGCCTATTAAAAAGTGTATCAGCTGGAAATTCCACCTAATTGATTATTAAATTTAGAAGAACAAAACACTCTCTTGATTCTGACTATCAGAGAAAGATTTAGCACAAGTTTTTAAAAAGCACCACTCTTCATACAATATACTTGGCTTTGCCCGATTTTACTGCAAAGCAGAAATGCGACGCCTTTGGTAGATAAGTGGAGTGGTGCTAATGTGTTCAGGACACCACAAATTTTGCTTCTAACAGAAAAAGGTTCCATGGAAACCACTGAACACTGATGAATATTTGACAATCATCTATTTTTACTCCTAACAAGTCTAAACACCCCAAAGATAATTTTACCTTGGTTTTTTCAGAATTTTTTTTCTTTGCCATTTGAAATAAAATGTGATATTTCTAATTTATCAAATGGATTTTCTCTGCCAGTGTTAAAAATGTAAAAAACAAAGTTCTCAAAAATATTAGGAATAAAGATTTGACATGGAGACCTGGGATTTCTTTCAGTTCTGCACAACACTGGGTTACTGTCAAAAATGCATAAATAAGTAATTGTAAACCATGCAATTAAAATTTGAAAACACATGTTCAGAAACAAGAGGATATTTTATTCTCCAAACATTCCCAAAGGATTTTATTTCAGCATGCAAGCTGTATCAGTGAAATTAATCATTCACCCCCAACCAACACTAACGGTTAATCTCTTCCAATGTGAAGAAAGTAACATGTCCCTATTTCTCACTCCCTTGTATGGGTCCACATAAAGGTTGTCTCCCTTATTTTTTATTGAGCATTAAATCTCTGTACAGAGTAGAATAGCAGCATGTCAGCTATGTTGCTATGCCATGGCCAGCATAAAAGTCCTTCTGAGTTTTATAGTGGATCTATGTAAAATAGTAAACTGTTCTGGAATGTTAATAGATCAAACAGATAGTAGCAGAGAATAGAAAGGGACATCTTAGGGTGTCATGTCCATTTTTAAAAAGCATATCTGATGCACAGAGATTTAAAATATTTCAGTAGCTGATAATGGAAATCTAATTAATATAATGAAAAGTTTATCTTTCTCCCAGTCCTTAGAGTTTCTTAAAATCCTAACCCTGCCACCGGTGAAGACAATGAGAATCTTTCCATTCACTTGAAAGTGCTCTGGATTCAACCCCAACATCAAGCACACCTGCTCACTTCAAGCTAGAATTTTTCTGGGAATTTTGAACTTTGTGTAATGCTCAGACTGGTTTCCCTTTTTATTTCCAAGCTAACACATTGTGCCTCCAGAAGTCTTCAGTCTCAGATTAGTTTTCACAGGTATCTATGTTTCACATAGGGCACTATGACCGCTGGATGTAGGAGAGGTTCACCCTCTTTAATATTGCCTATACTAATAATTTCCAAGGGTTCCATACTTATCAAACTAAAACAGTTGTGGTTTAATCCCAGCCAGCAGCCAAGCCCCAGGCAGCCACTCGCTCAGTTCCACACCAGTGGGATCGGGGAGAGAATCAGAAGATTAAAAACCAGAAAACTCATGGGTTGAGATAAAGACTGTTTCACAGGGACACCAAAAGCCATACACACAAGCAAAGCAAAACAAGAAATTAATTCACCTCTTCCCATGGCCAGGCAGGTGTTCAGCCATCTCCAGGAGAAAAGGGCCCCATCACATGCAATGGTTGGGAAGACTTGGGAAGACAAACACCATCACTTCAAACATCCCCCCTTTCCTCCTTCTTCTTCCTCCCACTTCATATATTGAGTGTGATGCCACATGGTCTGGAATATTCCTTTGGTCAGTTGGGGTCACCAGTCCCGGCTGCGTCGCCTCCCAGCCTCCTGTGCATTCCCAGACCCCCTGCCAGTGTGGCAGTACGAGAAGCAGAAAAGGCCTTGTCTCCGTGCAAGCCCTGCTCAGCAATAACAAAACCACCTCTATATTATCAACCCTCTGTTCAGCAAAAAGCAAAAACACAGCCCCACGCTGGGCACTGTGAAGAAAGTTAACTCTACCCCAGCCAAAACCAGCGCACCAGTTCTTTAATAAAAGAACTATAAATAAAGCCGTTGCTGCTGTATTTATTTTGTGCACATTCATCTATGTGCATAAAATTGACTCTGTGGTGCTTCTCCCAGGTTATTACTTCATGCAACCTGACCTTCTCCTTGGAGTTCTGCACCAGTTCAGACATGTCTGTGCTGTTCCAAGGAGCAATGGTTTTGGAGTCCTTGTGAACGAGGAACTGAAGCTTTTGGTTTTGGTTTGTTGATTGGTTGTTGTTTGCTTTTTTTCGTTTAATTAAAGTATCATTAAAACACTGCATAGGGTTGATGCATTTGTGTGGTTTTTTCTCTGTTGTCTTGGTCTAATACCATCTTCATGCTCTTTTTTTTTCTTTTTGTTTTTTATACTGTTAAGTTTGGCTTCCCAGTTCATAAATTTTTCAGGACGCACATTTTTTTTCCCAGAAAAATGCACTCCTGTATATATATGCATGCCCTAGCCCAGCACATAACAGTAGTGCTTCTCTAATGCAGAAGGGTTAGCAAGACCTGATCAGTCCAATCAGTAAAAAATGCATATCTGCACACCTTGTGCTACAGGCTACTTAGAAGACATACAAATGTCATGTTGTTTGAGAGATTTTTACAATAGATTTGTTCATCATCCCTTGCATAGATTTTTGAGTAACCATTACATTTTTCATGCAAATTTAGAAACCTCTGCAAAGAAATCCAATCTAAGATAATATCTAGCCTTAGCTGTCCCTTCTCTTTCTATTCAGTTAATTGATATTGTGATAAACAAGAGATCACCCTAACACAAGGTGATATTTTTCCAACAGAATAGAAAAGGTGACAGTGGAGATACTTCACTGTTTTGCATCCAGTAGCATGTATTATTAAAGCATCAACTCATATCTGTCACATGAAGTCATATTTCTTTTTAATAAATTAAATAACTTCAAGTAGTGTTATTGTGCCATGACTTTCAGAAGATTTGTTAAGAAAGAGGCATCTTTGACTATTCACTTAGCAAAGGAGTCACACTGTGATATTCCTGACAGTTTTGGGACAGGGGAATAAAACAAACTTTCCTCTTTTAAATCATACTTATATCCCCAATAAAGTCCAAACCCTCTTTGGGCAGCCCCAGGGCTCAAAAAACACAGCTTTGAAAGAGCAATCTGTGCATTGAAATGTAAATATTCACTACAGTGTACTGTACACAGGAATTCTGAAGGAAAGCAGGATGCTGAGCATATTTATTCATCCATCATTACCCAGAGTTCTCAGTCGGCTGTTTCAGAGAAATGCTTTTCAGTTTGTTTGAGTTCTGGAAGAAACAAGGCTTGGGCATTGCTTTGGAACAGGCAAAGTTCTTTTCTTTGCTCTTGTAGAGCACTAAAACTCATTTGAAGGCTTGATTCAAGAACAGATGAGTCAGTACCTTCATTAACAGATTTTAGACCTTCATACAAAAGTTGCAGGTTTGGTTTTATTGGGAGAAGTAACAGAGCTGTAGGCCCATTCCCTCCTCCCTTCCATTAGCACAGTCTCACATGCTACAGCTGTGGCTGTGCAAAGGATTTAAATCAGTTCCATTTGTATGATCAGACAATGCATTTGGAGATGAAAGATGGGTAAGTAAGTGCCAAGCATTGAACGCTGCTCATGTCTGAGAGGAAAAAAAATCACTGATCTGTACAAGACAGTCACTTTCATTTTTAAGGAGTCCATTTTAGATGATATTGGCAAAACAGAGTAGAATTTTGTTACAACTTATTTCCTCATGTCACTGGTTTTTTTGGAAAAGAAAAACAAACAAACAAATCTATACAAATTTAATTGTATGTTAGCACAAAAGGACTTTTAAAACAGTGTTTCATTCTGTCAAAAAAGAGCATGCCTTTTAGGCAAATAAAATTTTGTATCGGCATTAGGCATTTCTAAAAAAAAAGAATGAAACTTCAAAAAGTGTAGTAAAATTCCAAGAGAAAAACTATAACATCATGTTTTAAGGATGTTGAAATAAAACATTGCCTTACTTTCAATTAACAGTTTGGCAAATTTGTGAAACATATCGGTGTTACCCCTACTGTCTTCTCTGAAGGAAATCTTAGCTACAGTTGCACCCAGTTCTCTTGAAGAGTCTTTAAAGTAATGCGGTTTTCAATCTTGTAATTTTTTCTGCCAAAGGGAGACAAATGTAAATATAATAATATTCTGAATACCATGTGCAATTGTAAAAATGAGCCATTCTTCTTTCTTTACAAAATGTTTAAGAAACATAAATACCTGTGAAATAAATAAAAAAAAAGATATCTTAATAAATTCTGAAATTCTTAACAGAACACTTGAACTGAGAAAATTATGGTCACATTGCCTACTGTTATAAAGTCATGACAAAGCCAAACCATATTCTTTCAATATAACTGAAGTAGGTTATATTACTGTTTCTGAACTTGACTTGTTGATTCCCTTCTTTCAAAATTATGGCAAGTATCTTTCTCAGTAAACTCTATATAAGTACTGTCTTTTTTTCAGCAGATTTTCTGCCTCCTTGTGTTCAGAATCCATTTAATGGCTTTAATGGCAAGACAGTTTTCACTGCTACTAATAGTTAAGATCCCACAGTAGATTTTTCCTTCTTGTGAACAATCAACATGATTTTTTACAGAAGTCAAGAGATGGAATAGGTCAGAAGTAAGAAGCAATAGCATTTGACCTTCACAAGGGGCACCACTAAAAGCCATCTGTATATTTTAAAGAAAAGGCAGTTTACCTCCTGGTGCTGTTCTTTGAGGTAGAATCTGTACATCTGCAAGTCAAGAGCAAAGAGGCAATGGGAAAATAAGTAAACCCAATGGAAAAATAAATTATCTCTGCTGCAGCTATGTATCTTTACTCTTCTTGGTCCAGTCACCAGAATCCAGTTGAATGAACTATGAAAGTGAAGAGTATGTTCTTGCAGAGCACACAAGAAAATAAAATTTTGAAGAGTGTTGGCAGAGTGGGTTTGAAAAACAATTACATGGGGAAAATCTTTTAAAGAAGAGAACCTTTTTAAAAAGTAATTTTTAAAACTTTGTAACTATGATAATCAAGTAATTACTGAAATTTGGAGCAAAATTTCTGATGGTTAATTTTACTACATGGCTGAATTGTCAAGAATTTCAACTGGGAATGCACTGAAACACTCACAGTATAACAAGTTTTAAGAGAGTCAGAATGTAAAATACCTGTTCCTGCTCTAATGGGATGATTACATGCTGAGTTTGACATGGGATGAAAAGCTAGTACTCCATCTAAGAACAAATCCAGAAGTTCACCTGGTATCTGGAGATTTCAGAGAAGCCAATGGTAGAACAGGAAAATTTTATGGTGATGGAGGAAGTACATGCATGTTACATGGATGTTGGAGACAAAAATCTAAAAAAAGCCAGCTAAGAGAGCAAAAGAACCACTAAACTTGTGAACAGGAAAAAAAATCCCTTACTTCTCTGAATATAATATACAGTGACTTATGAGGAGGAGTTTAACCCAGCTGTAAACTTTAATGTTCAGGAGAATTAAATCCTCAGCTTTGAATAACATTTGCAGTAAATTAAAGTGGCAGTTATGCAATGTCTGGAGTACATCGTAACCACCCCATGATTACCATACTCAGCCAAACCCTGTCCCCAGGCAGGCAAAACTTCTAAGTGGGATCAAGGTTTTTATCCAGTGTTTAGTCTCCTTCGACCTAATTCCTTTCACCACCCTTACTTTGGAAGTAAGGGGAAAGTTTTGTTGCTGTGAAAGCCAGTGCAGACATCTGGGACAAATTTAAGCCTGGTGTAACTCAGATGATGTCACATCAGGATGGATTTGTCCAAGAGTGTCTGGGGAAGTTAATGCTCTTCCTGAACTGGAGACAAGTGTTAATTCATCTCAATTCTTTGCTGCAGCTACAACTGCAGGTCAAGCCAAGGACCTACATGACCTACATGCAGTAAAGAGGGGACAACAAGTTTGCTGCTGCTGGGCCAGTACCCCTTTTGTACCTTTACAATAGTAACAACCTGTTAATTTCTATCCAAAGATCGTCACATTTCTTTATAAATGTGACAAAAGCTCTCCTACCAGCCACTTTCTTTTTGGGTCCCTTCTGCTCCAGGCATTGCTGATAAAACCTTTTGGTTGGTAGCGTTTCAAGTCAGCAGGAGCTGCTGCAGCTCACAAACTGCACCTCAACATTCCCTTAGCAATGGCTGCTGCCATATCTCCTGCGCTAATCACCTTCGCATAAACAGGGTGATAATGTGCTATTTTAAGGGCTGGATTCTGCCCTCTTACCCCAGTAGATGAGATGGAAATGTCGTGGCAGCATTATAGCTAGTATGAAAAATGCCGTCTGTCCGGGAATGCTTGCCTCCTGCATTTCAAGTGTTCCTTGTCTGAGCACATATCCCCATTGAAAGCTCCATGCATATACAGATGAGTAATAATGACTTCTTATTTAATGGCCTTTCCACCCAAGACAGTTATTTATGGTGAAAAGAATTTACTGCAAGTTTGGCACATAAATTACAGGAGAGCTACAGAAAGAATCTCTGTGTCCTGGTGACAATGCCATGACACCTTGCAAGGAAGCTCAGGCAAGGAGCTGTGTCTCAATTGTAAGGCAGACAGGATAAGCTGCTGAGTGCAGGGAATGGTCATCTCTGGAGTCCTTGCTAAGGAAAATACGAGGGCATTGACAAACCTGCTGGAGGAAACCTCTGGTCCTTCTCTGACACAGCCCCATCCTCCCCCAAACCAGAAATCAGGAGGGCAGAAGACGAAAATGAAGTTGGCTAAGGGGCTGCTTTATCCTGAGGCAAAGATAAAGCATGGTCTGCCCTACACCTGCCATCTCTTGAGCACAGCGTGGCGCTCTGTGCACAGGGCAGCACAGTTTGTCAGGTACCTTCAAGTGTGGTCCCCTACTGCTGGAGTACTTCCAAGGGGGCTAGAAATGAGGTAGTGATGTGACCTACACACCAGCTGAGGAAGTCCTGCTTCTTGATCCCTGGCTGACAGCAAGGTCAATCATCTGTACAGCCATTGATGCCATGAAGATTTTTGCCTTTTCTTTTATACCCCTGTTATACCTTTTACAACTTCTGTATTCCTAGTGCTTTTTGCCTACATTCTTGGACTTGTTTGTCAAGCTAAGAGACTAAACATTTTAGAAGCTTCGTAGCTAGGGATCAGTGTGCCTCAGACCCCAAGGTCCTCTCCAGAACGTATTCTGTAAACCAAGATAGAGCCATCCAGGGGAAGGTTCCTTGGGGAGGGGGTCTCACTTGAGCCTCTCATTGGGGAATCTTTGATAGATATGCTAATTAGTAAAACCTATAATGTTATAACCAATGTTGGGGGGGAAGAAGGAGAGACACAGAGACACAGGGAAAGACTCAGTGGGGTGCATCTCGATGCATATGACCTGGACGTGTACACCTAAGGATCCTTAAGAATAAATACCAAGGTAAAATCCCTTTTCCCCTTCTAACCGTGTATGCCTCTTGATTTTAAGACCAGGAAAAGGCATCACCATGAATGAGTCTCATGTTGCTTTTAACCCAAGAAAAAGCTGGAAGAAAGCCCCACTATTAAATTGCACTTGGATAGGGACACCAGATTAACTCACAAATCCCAGCAGTATTGATAAAGTCAAATCATCAGAATCCTATCCAGCATTTTAATCTTATCTTAATAGTATGGTTAATAAGTTAAGCTTCCAGTCAGCTGTAAAGTATGCAAGCTTTTAGTTTGCCACTGGAAAATGTCCCAATTCTTGTTCACAGTGTCAGATAAACCATTAATACACCTGCCCTTGCTTTTGCATTACACAGTCTTGTAATCTATTCAATCCCTGTCCAACCTCAGCGCTTTAAATGCTGTGACCTAGGCTAGTTGCTTTTCCTTCCAACTGAAATAAAGAACCCACAGCTCTTCTGCTCCTCTTTTCCCTACTCCACACAAGTCTGCGTTTTCTTTTTATTCCCAGCTTTCAAGTAAAATTCATGGGCTGCAATGCCATTAATTCCACCTGCTTTTCCCTTGTGTGTCTTTCTTGATTTGCTATATTCCTCACTACATGATGCCCTTCCAAATCCTGATGTAAGGAGGGGGTTTGCTTACTTCAGCCAGCAGTGAAAGGGCTAAAGCCATGAAAAGCAAACTGATGTTTTCTTCCCATGTTGGTTAGTCTTTGGGAAGTAGAGATCATAAGAAGCCTTCTTCCTCTTTCCTCTGAGAATATTTCTTAGAAAATGTCATGTGAATCCCAGCATTGGTCAGAAGGATAAACAGAAAGTGGAGAATTACCAGACAGGGTGTAAAGAATGTAATAGAAAGCAATTTTATGCTGCTATATGAATCCATGGTGCACTCACAGCCTAAACAGTGAATTTCTTTCTGATCATTCTAATCCATAAATATTATTGTAGAATTAGACAAGGAATAGTAGACTGCTACAGTAGACAAAAGAAAAGATGATAAAAACATTGAAAGGCTTTGCTCAGGCAGAGACTGAGGCCCTTCAGTCCAGAAAAAAGTACAGTCCAGGGAGATTAGTAGATAACTACAGTATCTTGGGTGATAAGCAGAACTATACACTGTTTCTCAGAAAAAGAATAAAGCAAGAGGCTCCCAGTGAAAATTGCTAAGCCTCAGGATTCAAAAATCACAAAGGAAAGTGTTTTCCATGGACTGCAGAATGAAGCAGTGGGACTCATTGACACAGGATGTAATGAAGGTCAGAGGAAAATGGTTAAAAAGGACTAGTTCACTTCACAGAGAGGTCTACTGAGTCCTGTTAAATGTGACAGGATGGATGTAAGACTCAAATCTAAAAATCCCTCATCACCTATTGTTAGAAGATGGAAAGGTATACCATAGGAAGAGCGTATTTACCTTGTTTATTATGTTTCCCTAAACATCCATTACCAGACCCTCTAATAGGCAGAAAGGTCACCTTTCAGCCTCATCTGATTGGCCCATCTTTGTGGGTTTTTTCTTTCTTTCTTTCTTTCTTTCTTTCTTTCTTTCTTTCTTTCTTTCTCCCAGTAAAACTGGAAGATGTGGTAGAAGCTTCCCACCTCCTTTACTGAGGCTCCCGGAGGAAGGCATGCTGGTGGGACACTTTGGAGCAGAGCCCTTGCTCTGAGATGCTAGCGAACACTCAGGCTCATGACATGAAAATTATGAATCCCAGAATATATAGGTCGCTGTCTCAGCTCTGCCCTTGGCCTGCTGCCTGCCTCACGTGGTGATTATCCCAAAGCTTAGTGTATTCTGTGTAACAGAGATTTACAGAAGAAAAAACACACCTATGTAACCAAGAAAATAAGGATTTCCTATCGTGGGTGTCAGTACCTTGGGAGATTTCCAAGTAGAAGAGTAATCCAGAGATTTAGGGTGATAAACTAGACAGAGATGATTTTGTTACTTTGTATTCACCCATTTCTGTGCCTTGGTTTTCAACCTAGAAGATAACAATTTTGGGGCAGGTATTTTTTGTTGTTCTTTTCTTTTCTTTTGCTTTTTAATCCTGCAAAGGTTTTACTTGGCTAAATATGTCAGATGTTTTGATAGCAAGTGAGACAGAAACCATAAAAATACCTGAACTTATACTACATGCCTACAAATGGAGCTGAAGTCCAGCTCTGACATTTCCAAATGGCTTTTGATCTCCCCCAATTTAATGCACATAGCCATTTTAAAAATAAAAGTGAAATCTAGCATGGTTCACTAAGAGTACTTCTTTAGAAGCTAGAGGGTGGATTTGCCCCACTTCATATCAAACCGTTCGTACCAGATGGTTGCAATGTCAATGTAAGGACAAAGTCAATGCAGATTTTAGAAAATAGCAATGTTGTGGAAAAAGTGCTCCCTCTGGTTATTTTGCTGGAGAATTATTTGCTTACAGCAGAAGAGAAGTAGGGCAGAGGGCAGTTGGGTTTACCTTCATTGTTTTCACCACTCAGTCAGGACGAGGGTTGTTTGTGAAACAGGGTTTTGTTCCTCCCCACGCCCCAAGGGCACACGTTCCTGACACAGTGTTAGTTTTCTGAGGAGGTGAGGGCTCTTTCTCAGAGGCCGTGCATTTTCTGGATGCGGTAGGGAGGGGAAGAACATAGTTTCCTTCCCAATGTGGGTTTCAGTCAATCTTTTTACCTGCTACGCCAACCATATTGTTTAGGAGCAGAGACCCAAAATGACAGACGTGACTGAGGCAGCTGCTGGAGCCAGCACAGCCTCCTTCAAACTCCCCTGAACCGACACAACAACAGTGCAGCGTGCTGGCAGCCCTGGAGGATTACAGCATCACCGCTGGCTTGCTGTTAACCCTTTGCTCACAACCAGCCGAACTATGGCATGAGCTGGCAGGTGACAAATATCGACGGCACTCAGCACCCGGAGGCAAAGCGTCTCTCCAGCGACGGGACCTTAAACAGCAAGACATTTGTACAGTACCGATTGCTGGTGTGGCACAGTCAGCTCTACCTGCCTTAAAACAGCAACAAAAGAGAAAACTCTCTTCCAAAATTTTGCAAATGGAAAGTAAAAGCACAAATGGGTCATGCCAAGACATTGTGTGGAGATAACAGCAGTAACTTCAAGGGTTCTCTCTTCAGGAGGAGAGTTAACATAAAAACATTTGTGCATCAACACAGGGAAGTAGCATGGGCATGTTGTGGGCAATGTCATTTAGACTGAGTGAGCAGATACACAATATTCGAATGTAATGTGCTTGATTGCTGAGGAGACTTCACAAACTAGTGGTTGCCATGTTGGAAAAAAAAAATAGTGTCCAAGAGAAGTGCTGAACTGAAACCCCCAGAGATTAAGAATAATCTCAAAGCACATCTTTGGGAGTGTGAGAAGTCTGGAGACTCCTGCACCACAACCATGTCATGATTCCAGGTTGCCCTCCCAAGCTAGTGGATACTAATGGGTATCATTATGATACCTCCCAGTTAATGGCAATCACAACTCTGACTGCAATACTTTTGTAGTTCAGAGCAAACACAGATTGCCAGTACTATGTCTACATTTTGCAGAGGTTAACACACCTCCCTGTAATGACAGTTTCTTACAGGAATACTCTACTGGCAGACTTAGCAAGGACCAGGAAGATGGACTTCTGCCTATAGCAAACCTGAGCTGCTTTTGACCTTGACAGGATAGGCTGGTTTTCTCTTAATACATGTTAATCATTGTATCCCATATGCTAGGCAGTGCAATAGAAAAATCATGGACTTTTGTTACAGGCTGCACACGTAACAATCTGCAATTCATGATCAGGAAAAAATGGCTGTTTTCTGTGACAGCCCATAAAGAGTTTACAGATAACTGACATGAAAAGTCAAGACTATCCTACCGTCAGTCCTAGAACCTGTTTGGATTCAGAACGTGACATGTTCTTATTTGATACCTTTATTATTGTTTATTTGATCTTCATCATCTTTCTTCCTCCTTCGACACCTAAATGTCTACGTATCAGCTGGTCTTTTAAAGTCTGTATTCAACATCTTACCCCTTCTTTCCCTTCTTTGAGAAATTGTCTCCTCATTCCTTTTTATAGGGATGAGAACACAGTTCATTCCCCATGACAGATTTTTTCTTTTGGTTTGGTGGGTTTTTTGGTGCTTTTTTGTTTGTTTTTTTGTTGTGGTTTTGGTTTTTTGGTGGTTTTTTGTTTTGTTTTGGT
This sequence comes from Corvus kubaryi, assembly GCF_017639235.1. Lineage (NCBI taxonomy): Eukaryota > Metazoa > Chordata > Aves > Passeriformes > Corvidae > Corvus > Corvus kubaryi. Next base: position 7,897,206 of record NW_024582057.1, read on the forward strand.
TTGGTTTTTTGTTTGCCTCCCGTCTGAAGCTACTAGTAAAGATGACACAAATGATGTAGGGTAATGCTGGTTGAACAATGCCACACTACTAATTAGTCACAGGCCATCTGACATCCAAAACTCTTCTATTCTTACATTTTTATTTGAAAAAGAAGACCTTTTTCCCAAACTCCCAAGTGCACTAATCCAGGAAGTATTCCAACAACGAGGAAGTGAATATTTAATTATTTTAATTCTACTAGTTTATTGAAAGCACAGTTTCAAGCAAGTTCATTTTACGTGTGGCGATATTGAGGCCGTCGGTTTCAGTCCCCAGGTCTTGTCACAAGTGCTGAAGCCAAGAATAGATCTGGGTTTAAGTTGCATTGTTTCAGTACATTGAAATTCTGACTGTGTCTAGTTAACATTGTTCCTAACAAGTGAAAACCAAAGCTCATCCTGTCCCTCCTTTAATAAAAAAAAAGAAAGAGAAGGCTTTCCATGTTTTTGCTGCAAATAAACTATATTGCAGTACAAGCAGAGCACAGCTACTGATTCTATATTTTGTCCAACCAAAATAGGTCAGTTAGGAAGCACTCCAAAGTTGCACAGAAGTTGGCATTTCTGATTATTCGGGCTGAACAATTCCAACGGGCCAGTTGTCAAGTACAATTTGCAAAGGCTCCTGGCACTCTGGCCAGGGGGGAGCTCCCCAATTTATGTTGTAACACAGACACCAGCAGTAACATTTTAATCAGACGGTTGAGCCTGCTGGGAAGCTGTTATAATCCATTGTTATGCCCAACAGGACTGCAGTTGGGTATGGCTGGGGAGTCTACAGTGGGCTGTGGTTCCTTAGTGCAGCCACCATGGATGTCAATGCAAAATTAAAGAAAAGATGTTTCCCCTCTCCCTTGACACACGCTACAGTAAGTGACTGTAGTAAATTATTCCTTCTGCACAGTACTCTAAGCTATTTTAAGAGCTATCTGCTCTGCAATTAGATCAGGGAATACCTTTCATGTTAACAGGGGAAGTCGCAATTAGGAAGCGGAGACAGGGGTCTTTATCTGAAGGACTAACAAGAAATGGGTGAAAGATGGATCCCGAGAGCTCAGTTTGGGTAGTTAAATGTGTGTTAAGCACAAGTTCTGCATCTATACCAAACTTCTAAGACATGCTAGTCAACACATTTTTGCAACCAAGATTTTAAAATCAAAAGTAAGGGTTTTGATGGGCTTTAATGTCAAAACCATTCCGTCTTTTATAGATACTAAGGAACGGAAGGGCAACAGTATCAGCCTTCATCTCATGGTCCAGTTGAGAAGGCCTCAGTATAAAACCAAAAATACTTCAAGAATAAGAGAGGAGGAGCAAGAAGAAAGAACCATAGGACTATGGATTTGGCAGAAAAAGAAGTAATGAATTTAAGAAAAAAACAACAAAACATTGTTAAAATATATAACTTGAAATTGATATACTATAAGTACAATAGTTCCTAAGTTCATGTTTTAATTACATTAACTAGTATCTTTCTTGAAGCAATTATAGTATCCCTAATTAAATTGTGGTCTTTTACAGTAATATCAATTAGCTCTTTAAAAACCACATTATTAATTTATCAAGAAGACAACTTGATAACATAGCAAATGCAATGAAATAGATCAGTCTGTAACACCCCCTGCTAGAGGGAACAGACTTCATTCAAAAGTAAATGGACAGTGAATCTCCACTAACTTCTGAGGAGTTGCACAGAGCCACCCCCCTCAGGATGGGATCTGCATTCTTAATATCAAAACTTTCTTCTTTATCTGCTTTTTTGCCTGTTTTCTATACGCACAACCATGAAGGAAATCATATGGTCATAGAGTATGACGCATAATGAGGGCCTATTATAGTGTGTTTTTCTTTGCTGTAAAATGCATCTTAGTGTGTCTGGGCAGAAGAAAAGGGCATAAAATAAGTTCGGAGGGAAAATGAGAACTGAAATTAAAACAAACAAACAAACAAAAAAGTAAGAACTTCTTCATTGAAAGGTACTTTAGATACTGACAATGAAGTTTCCAGATGATCCAGAAAAGAAAGGAGTATGGGAAATACCTATAGAAAGTATTTCTGAACAGCAAACAGATGGTTGGGATGGGTGGTGTGTGTTTGACAGCAGCTACTCTGTGGAGTCATAAAGGAATACGAGACAACTGTTTGACCTGCTGGTGGGTTTGGATGGCAGAGATCTGTCTGCACTCAATATGGCACTACTTTATGGGAAGGAAGATATACAAATCCTCTGAAGAAGAGGAATACAAACAAACAGTGCAGAGGGAGAAGTATGACAGTCTTCCCCTGGTGAAACAGAATTATGCAGCTCCTCATTTACCAAATTATTACAATGGCAACTGTGTTGAGATATAGATATAGATATAGATATAGATATAGATGTTAGTATTTTTCTCAGTTCTGTTGTTACATCTCACCAGTTTCATTGCTCCTTTCTGTTTCTTCTTTCAACCAAATTTCTAACATCATTTCCTCCAAGCATTCTTCTAAAGACAATTTCTTCATCAGGGCCCCACAAATATCTTCCTGATTTGCGAAAGTGTCATCTGTATTTACACACATGTTTGTGGGTCAAAAACCAAGCTCCAAATCACTTCAGCATGTGCCTGCAATGACTTGCTGATGTCGACATACACCCACTTTGGGCCACGCACAGAAAGTGTAACGTAGAGAGCTCCATTTGCTGCTGCAGGGGCCTCTTGGATCATCATCGCACAGATTCCTGCAAATGCATTTAGGGAGGACACAAAGATTGTGCCACTGAACAGTCTTTGGGAGTTCTACACATCTGCCATTCATGTAGGCTTCCACATGAGCCTTTCTGCTTTGCTCTTATGCCCAGGATATTTGGGCAACATTACAAATATTGTACATGAAGTCAGTCTCTATCAAATGAAATCTTTGGAGTCACAGAACTGGTATTTTCTGCTGGGAAGCAACAGCACCACTGGAAAATTTCTCATTCACTTTAACCAAAAATTCAGGGTGCTTTTCTGACAAAAGTCATCTGAATCTTCTGTAATGTGATGTAGGAAAATGGTTCCCACTCTTCCAAATATCTTTGAAAGAAAGAGGGGTATGCAGGCAAAAGTTAAAGTAGTACCTAGATATTAGAGACCCACAAAATATTACTGCAGAAGCATGAATAATACAGCAGGACAAACCTAGACAGAAATTTAAAATATAATTTTGCTATGTTAAAATTTTCTCCAGGAAAATTCTCTTTCATTACAAGGAATCATCTACCTTGCAAGACTATTGCCATTCTATTACAGATATCTGAAGAGAAATCAAAATAAAGCTATGAAAGTTGAAAGTACATATTTGGGAGGAAGGTTTTTGTACTCTAACTGGCAAGAATATTTCGGAAACTAGACAAAAATTTTCAAGGAGAACTGGCTTTTTGCAAACCTTATCAAGAACTGTGCTTTCTAAATGATAGTAATAACAAAGAAATACACCATGCCTAGGTAGAAAATTGTTTTCCTACTTTAAATTTGAAAAGAATCACAATGTGGAACAATGACTTCAACATAGCTGAAGCAATCTGTCGTTGTCCATGACAGCATTCCAGATAATCAGATGAAACTTCAATCAGTTCCCGGTTTGGATGAAAACTATCATTTCTGGCGGGTTTGATCCTATACAGAATGTATAAAACTCTGCATCTTCTGCCCATATATTGAAAAATATGCACTTAAGCTATCTCATTTTGCAGTTAAGTCCTCAAACATGACTTCTCACGCAACAGGATCAGGAGGCTGTAAGACTGTGAAAGACCTCTCGGGTAGCACACAGACAGCCGCTATCACAGCGCAAGGGATTGCAACAGAAACTTGTACAATGCACCAAGAAGGGTGATAAAAAGAGGAGAAAGACCTACTAATCTGAAATAAGTGGGATAAGTACATGAATCAAATCCTCTTTGCCAAACTGTTTTGACCAAATCCAGGAAAGATGGAAACAATTTTGCAAATGGCAAACCTCCAAAACAGTGATACCTTACATATGGTTCAGGGAATGTTTCCTTTGAAGTTAAAAGGCAGCCAAGTGTGAAATCTGTGATCAATATAGGAAGCAGAAGGAAAAAGCTAACCAGACACAAACAAAAATTCCTGATGGCGTTTTAATTCCACATGCTTTAGACAGGTCCCAGGGAAAAGATCAATAACTGTATATACTTTAAATAAACTGCATGCAAAATATGCAGTGTTCGTCCTTAATAGCATACTTGCTTCCCTTATCAGTTAGGAACTCCTTTATTTCAATTTTCTTTTTATGCTCTGAAGTTTTGAAAGGATGAGATTATATAAAATTAAATAAATTGACTCTTCTTTGCTAAGGAGTACTGCCGATATTTTTAAAGAACATTCAGGAGCTTCATGTAGCTACAAATATTTGCTCCTGAAGCATTTAGCAACTTTAGGAAGTATCATCCGCAATTAGAAGAAGAATGCATTACATCTGGAATTAGGTGAGATAAAACTTTATACTATTCCCACTGAAATTTCTCATGGTGAAATATTTGCTGCATGATTTCAGGAAGGCCTGGCTCCCAGTAATACAAATAATCCAGTTAGGGAAAGCTTGGTGGATTGTCTGAAACTACCTAAAACTAATTTTTCCTCGATTATGTCTTTCAGAAATGAAGTATTCCCAGCCTTGACTAGAGACAGATCTAAGGAACAAAGCTGGGCTCCAAAGATCATTTTTCCTAAAAACATGGCAAACATTTCAGTTTGTTTCTCTGATTTGTTTTTTCTGAAAATGAGATACAAAATTTTTGAATATGATATCTTCTAGCTAATACCTGTTGTGTGGCCATTTAAAATGGGAGTGCTTCAGCACCTCAACTCAACATATATTTAATATCCTGTCCATTTTTAAACAGGTGAACAGTGTTATTGATTTCAATAGTATCTCATATGTCTATTAACGAGATAGGGAACAGAAGAATGGCTGACCTCCCAGGGCAAACTCAAAACATAGACAGCAGTCCTTTCCAGTGTGCACTAAGCTGAGTAGGCACGGCAGGAGGCTGTTTCGGCAAATGTCACTCCCCTTGGATGAAGAAAGATTTGGGAAGCGTGGTCAGTCTTGTCTCAGTTCCTGAGAATAAAATGCAGGAAATCTTCCTGAACATCATTTTTGGACAAATGAAGGAGACAAATGAAGGAGATGAGATGGCTGGTTCAGTAAATAAGGGTATTAAAGTGGATGTCATTTACTTCGCCTTTAGTAAGGCTCTCAACACAGTCTCCCAGAGAATCTTTTCATCCTATCTGGAAAGGTATGGCTCATGTGCATGGAAAACTAGTTGGACTGCCAGCCTCAAAGAGCTCAAAATCAAAGGGTTGTCAGTTACTAGCGATGCTTCTAAGTGTTGATCTTGGTAAGGTATTGCTTAACACCTGCCTTGAGAAACCGGGCGCAGCCAATCACTGTCTGCTACCAACACACTGCTGGCAGTAGGAATAGTCTTGGCCACAAAGCCTCAAGGCTCCATGGAGATGGACACCATCCTAGTATAATGCTGTTGACTGGTGCCACTAGAAGGCATATACAAGAATTGCATACAGAAACATAACAGCACACATCCAATATGTAAAACTTACTTCATATTTACCTCAATTTATTTGCTCTTCATCTTCCTAGACATGTCAGAGCAGGGAGCAAATCTACTTTTTAAGTTTTTTGAAAATCAGCAGCAAGTGTCTGTTGTGACTTGGATCTCGGGGAAGTATCAGGTGGAGCACATTAAAGTACTTACGGCCACATATTAGGAACCCTTTCTGATTTTCATAAAATGGCCTCCTTGATTTAAGATTAGAAATCCAGGATGGGATTTTTTATGGCTAGGCAGACTCATCAAAAATGTTTCAGATCTCTCAAATTTATAATATGCCATTTAATTTTCATGAATTTGATGCACTGTTTTGACATGTTTCTTTTGCAGAGGTAAATCCTGAAAAAGATGGATTAAAATCATCACTTTTCCTTTGTCTTCCATCCTCTGTTCTAGTCTTTTGGTTAACTACAGGTGTCCTGAACATTTTCTAAAGAGCTGGCATTGTGCTGTGCAAGTCAGGGCATCATATTTAGTTTTCGTATGTTCTCTACTCCCAAGTGACCAAGCACATTTGTCTAAGAATGCCTACTGTACATATGAAAATATATATGAAAATACGAAGGATTTATTGCCATTTTTCCATTTCTTTAAATATATGAATAGTATCCTAGGATATCTTATCAAATGTTAATTGAAGTGTTGGGAAGTAAATCTCTTTAGCAAAGTTATTCTTTTAAAAACTAGAAAATAATTGGTCTGGGAATATTCTTCATTACTTTTAGGGAAGAATAAAGCATTTATAAAAAACCAAACAAATCTGTCTGCATGACAGATGGTGTTGGGCATCCTTCTTGACACATACCTCTTCAGCCTCTGACTACTCTAAGAGACCTATGTACTAGCTTGAAAACAAACCAGTGGGAGGCACCAAGTCAGAATAACAATTTAATAGGGAAATTAAAAAAAAATAAATAAATAATGGCAGAAAACACTGGGTTAAACTAACAGAGTCAGGATACAACCTGACACCCTGTTAGTCAGGGTGGCGGTAGCAGTCTGATAAGATGGTGGCTGCAGTCCTCTTGAAGTGATGAGTGTGGTTCTGTCGGAGCAGTGATCCTGTAGAAGGGTCTGCTCTTCCTCAGAAGGTCCAGTGGTGGCTATGTAGCTCCTGTCCTCTGGGAATCCAGTGGAAAGGTTGTCTCTGGTGTTCAGAATCTCAGATTATATCCAGGATGGAATGCTCGGTTCCTCCTTCTAGGTGGAGCATCTCACAATGGGATGATGAGTCATGAGGCAAGGCGTTTATGGGCCCATTAAGCAGAAGATAGTCTGGAGAGAGTTATCTCTGAGTCAGGCGGCAGGACAATGATGGGCCATTAACAGAAAGATAGTCCGGAGGGAGGAGGAAAGGAAACACTGCCCCACCTGGTTTCAACAGCTCATGAGGATGGTAACAGAATACACTGCAAGCCAGGACAACCTACTAGGGCTTGTAGCCTATTAATTTGCATAGGTCTGTTTGGTGGTGCAGGAACACTGCAGGTTTTGCTTGTTCTCCTTGTATCTGCTCTAAGCCTCCATGAAAAACACATTGTGGGCATTGGATTAGCAGCTTCTCTATGCTACAAGTATCCAGACAGGCTTAAGGTACACACAACTCATCCTAAAGATCTCGTTCATGCCAAATACAGTCATCTACAATAACACTTACAACAAATAGCTTTTGAGACTGATGTGAGACTGCTGTGGAGGGCACTGTGGATGAGAAGTATGGCATTCATATCCAGTTTTAGGTGTGCTTGCTGACTTTGTATCACAGGTATGCACTAATGCCCTTATTGATGAGAAAAACCTTGTATGTGAACCATAGAGCATCTGCTGCTGGCTTCTATTAGAATGGAGCTCCGTGAAACTATAAAATAACAACTCTCCTAATTTTTCTGTCTTGTTTTAATTTGAATTCATTCTTTCAGGAGGGAATTGAGTCTGATCATTGTCAATGCAAATAAAAGACTCCTGCAACTTACCACTAAGAGCAAAACCAAAGCAAAAGTAAACTGCCCAGAAAAAGCAATTATACCACCTTTGTGGCGTACTGAGTAATACATATACTGTAAACTACAGATTACCAAGACTGTGCAATGAATTTCCAGATCCCTCCTAAGGACTGTCAAAAGCAGTTGCTAATACCACTAACATCCATTGACTTCAGAAGAAGTGTAATCAGAACAAAAAGAAGCACATCTAAGCAAGTATATATTGTCTTTTAAGAGCATGACTACATCAAGACCAGAAACAATACACTGAACTTCTAATCCAAAGAAAAGAAAGTATAATTTGCTCCTGTTTTGTTCTTTTCTAAGTACACATGAACTAGAAATACAAAGGGTTAAACAACAATATATACAACAACATATACTAACATAACAGTTTTTGATAATTCCCCTTAAAATATAACTATACATTTTTATCCATGTAAACAATATCTTATGACAAAACTTATTATTTTAAGTGAGGTTCCTTCAAAAAGAACACGTACACTTCAGCTGGCAGAGAAAACTTTCCAATAAAACTGAGGAGTATCAAATTTTGTATCCTGTACACAGCTGTGGATTTATCTTTACAAAATACTCAAAGGGCTGACTGAAGTCACCTCCTTGTTAATGAACATCAGGCTTTGCAATTGTAAGTGGGAGATGTCTTTCAGCCTCTGAAGTTTGTTCTCTGAGCAATCTCCTCTCAAATTAGTCCTGCAGTTTACAAATATTAGTACACTTGGCTTTTGGTGACTGAAGTTCACAATGCTTTCTTAAAGTCTTTCACTGCCAACTAGTGATTGGGGAGACAAAATAACATGCATTTGAAGTGTACCATACTTTAAACATTTAAAGCAGTTGACTTAAGGGAAGGCACAAATACCTGAACATCTGCAATACTCCATTTCTTGCTTTTTAAAAAAGGATGCAAGGGCACAAATTGGTTTATGATTTGTTCATAAAACTATTCATATAAAATACAGTTATTAGAGGTTTCAATAGCTGAGCTGAGTACAAGCCGTTCTTCTTTAGTTGCATTTATATAATCCTTCTGGAAGGCAAGTCAAAGAACTGGGCAAGCCAAAGAATTCGGCCTTAAATTTATCAAAAATATTAGTACTCCTGGAAAGCTAAACAATAATCTGATTGCAACCATGGGACAATCTACAATAGTCTTCTGGCTCTCAAGGTCTTGGCCCTGATTACACTTCTACCAGCAGCAAGGATGTGTAATTCAGCTGGAGGCAGTGTAAAATGAGTAGGTGAGACCACAATCATGCCTTTTGAGTCCAGTATCAACCTCTTCACACCTTATTTGAAAAAAAAGGGTTTTTCCTCTTGATTCATATTACACTTTTCTTCCTAGATATCCTGGCAGAAAACCAGTCTCTCTCTTTCTCTCTCTTTTACTTTTTTTTCTCAGAGTTACATGGAAATTACACAGCACATACAGAAGCTGCCAAGGACAGCTCTAAATGTCATAACAAGCATCATATTCCACATATTTCTTAACCAGCCTTGATGTAATGCAGGAATGATCAAATGGTCTTTGGCATGTGCAAGTGAAAGACACTTCAATCTACCACGTCAAAGCTACAGCAGGAGGAAGCTGGTGTGAATGCCAGGAGTTTACTTTCCGGGAAATATTTCAGCCTTGAAACTCTGCAGAGAGGAAAAGAATGTACTAGAGGCCAGGCTGCTGGGAGTCTAGGCAGGGACAACAGAGAACCATGATCAGTAACAGAAACAAAACAGGAAAATGCCTGTGACCTCTATTACAACACAGAGCACCTCAGTAATGCTGCGTTACTGACAGGTAAAGTGAGCATGAGTGTCTGGAGGAATACTGATTAAAATAAAATACAAGCCATCTGAGCCCAGTCTTTTGCCTCATCACCACTCAGAAAGCTGGACTGGATCGCTTACCCCATTGCTTCCTTTTTGCCTGTCAGACACAGCTGCATCTTCAAACTGTACCTCATGTAAAAGTGGATGAATCCCACATTTAAGAACAGCATCAGTTTGCATTGGTGTGTTCAGGAGACTTCCTTGTCATTCCAGGAAGTAGCAATTACTACTCTCATGAGAACAACCTCAACAGTTTTAGTGAAAATTTCAAAAGAGAGTGAATAAATTAAGAAAGGACATTTTTAACTTTGGTCTGTAAAATTCTGAGCCAAAATCCACCAAAGACAGCAGGAAAACCTGGTGCAGAACCTCTGCCGGTGCAGCTACACAGCTAATATCTGTACTCTAGATGCAGCCTGCAGACAAGAGTGGCTCAAGGGACTCATTTGGAGATTGCCATGTTGTTATCTGTGATATCAGCAAGCTACAGACAGACTTTGAAACAGTGTTTTTCTACCACAGTGGTAGTCAGTTGACAACAGCAGTTTTTTCCAGGAAACTTTATGAGAATTCAGGAGAAAATAGGACTGTCCTTACATTGATCTATTTGCAACACGTCCCATAGCTTTTTTAGCATCTCCTCCCACTGTGGATCTTACTTATTCATGTATCCAGCCTCATTTTACTGCATCTCAGACTCCTATGAAGGCTTTTGCATCTTCTTAACTTTCATAATTCCAAAAACTGCTTTCAGGAAAAATTAGGTTTTGGTCTGCTTACAAGGACATTCCTACTTGAAGTAAGATTTTTAAAGTACTAAAAGCCCTGCAAATTTTATTTAAATGAAATGTTGAGCCACCCACAATGAGTTCAGAGGTAGCCAGTTTCTGCTGTGATTTACTTCTTTGCACAATGGTTGAGATAGATTGAGACAGGAAGGGCAAGTTCTTACTGCACCAGCTAGAGCAGCAGAGAGGCTTCAGGGAACATACGAAGGGAGGGAGGGAGGGAAGGAAAGAAATTAAGAGGGAGGAGCACTGTTTTTCCAAGATGGGAGGGGGATAATAAACTCTCATCTCCCTTAGCAGAAAAACACAGGACCAGACGGAACATCGTAAGTTAATGTGTTCAAGTGCCCTGCTAAGACATTCCTGCTAACCTCAAGGTTATTCTATTGATGGCCAATTTATGCTTATTTGTTCATGGGGAAAGGCTGGGAAGATGCATTGCCTCTCCCTTATTTAAAACTCAGTGCTTGCTTATTGATAATAAAGGCAGATAGAAAAAGATGCTTGTTTCATTCTTATTTAAGCAACCCTTTTATCTAATTAAATCCAGTTCATGTGCTTTCCTTCCTCCCTCCTCCCAAATCTTTAGAAAAAACCAACATAGTCAAAACCTTCTTTTCACTTTCACTTTGTTAAAAATGTTGATTAAAAAAAAAAATAGAATTTCCTTCAAATGTCACTGAAAGTTAAAAATAGGAAGGTATCAGAAAAGGCTTTTATAGTGCAATCATAACAGTACCACATCACTGTTGAGCACCACAATTAAAATGATCCGTTATGACAGTGATGTGATACATCTCTGCCTTTGGTCTTTCAGGAAGTAGAAAAAAAAAATAGTGCAATTTTTGTTCTGTCTGTCAACCAATTTTTCAAATGGGGTACTCATATACTTTGAGATGCTATTCTTTCCTTTAGATGTTGTGATACAGGTATTTTTTAAACACATTTTTGAGATGTTAAAATAACATTATTATGTAGCCACCAAATCTGCTAAGACAAGAAAAGTAAGACTAAGACTCTAGGGTACATAATACTTATAACTGGATCCAAGAGCCACAGTTTGTTTGGAAGACTCTGGCCAGGATAGTTATGTTGCCTTTTGTGAATTAGGTAAGAGTTGCAGGTGTGAAATTACTTTTGATATTTAGATAATTAAATTAATTTAGGAGACAAATTTGTGCTGACATTTATAAATGTGGATGCCGCTACAGTTCAGTCTGAAAATGGAATGTGAAAACCTTTCAAAGCTGAAGCATCTAAATAAGCATTTCTGAATTATAGGAATACTGTATTTTCTTTAGAGTGAAGGGCCATCAGAAGAGAACTGTTTTCTTAAAAAAACTTGTCCTGTTACATAATGCATAAATGGTTACAAGAGTTCAAAGTACACTAAAATTTAAGCAAGTTAATCTTAATTTATAATCAGTTTTAATAAGATATTCATGAATACTTTGTTCCTTTATTCTATGTGAATTAAGATCAAGGAAAATTGCAAAATTAAAGGAATTTTTAGATGCATTTCTTAAGTAGATAAAAGGAAAAAAATTTACCATTGCACCAAATCATGAATATGCAATGAATTACACTAATGAATACAAACCTAAGTTTAAGGTATTTGAAGTACTGTGTTAAAAACTGAGGAGACCCTGGTGGCCAGCCTGTAAGTCCCATGCTCTTGAAGCTCCCCTCCATGCCAACTTGGACATGGAATCATCTCTTTGTGATATGAATGTTACATAGTCCAAAACATTTGGTCAGTACTTCTTTGCAGAGAAGGCTTTGGGAAAATGCAGCTTCTTTTCTAATAGTTCTTCCTGCCAATACAGATGACACAAACTTGCATCCAACAAGATCAAGGTGTCTATTTCAGTATGACACCAATGGAAAAACTGGTGTAGGGAAAGAGTAACCTCAGGGAGTAAGAGTTTAATTACTGCTTAAGCAACACAGCAATTTGCAGAAGAGCATGCTACCAATGTGTTGCATGAATCAACACTGAGTGGAACCTGAGTATATAATAATGACATTTAAGTCAGAAAGAAGGCAACAGAGGAAAAAAAAGCCAACAAAAAACCCATAGCTATCTGTAGTAAGTGAGACAGGGAGTGAGGAGGGATGACTTTTTTGCCAGGGCAGAGTAGGCTATTTCATATCATTACATGTGAAATGGAACATTTCGAGAAAAAAAAAAATTCCTGATGTTAATTGTAGAAGTAGGAATAACTGGAATACGGGGCAGGATAAAGGCCTTTTGCTGAAGATGTACTACTGAAAACACCCCAAAATTGACGGAAGAATTAACTGAAACCATTAGAATTTTCAGTTTTTCTACCACCTAGACCGTAACACTATGACCTAGACAGAACAGCTCTGTGCAAGACTTTGTCATCCTGCTGAAGTCAAACATCCATTGCTCCTTCCTCATCCATAGATCTAGTTGTTTCATTATAACACGAATCGGGTTGGTCAAGCGTATCACCCTTGGTAAATCCACACTGTCTGTTCTCAGTGACCTTCTTCTCCTTCATGTGGTGAGGCTTGGCTTCCAAGAGGACTTGAGCCATAATTTCCAAAGGATGTAAGCAAGGTTCACCCATCTAGTCCCCATGTATTTTTATGGGTTCAGATTTCTTCAGTGAACCCTCACTTGACCATCCAACACTATCTCTCCTATTTGAACACGTCTCTGGGCACAAGGCTTGGGAAGTGCTGATAAAGACAGAGGCATTTTTTAATCTTCTGCCACTAACTTACCCCGCACATTCAGCCATGGGCCTACATTTTCATCATTTGTTCTTTTTGCTGCTAAAGTAGCAGTAAGCATGCCCTTGATGTTTATTGTCTGTTTCAGCTCTATCTGAACTTTTGCTTTCCTACTGCCACCCATGCCATCGTGGGCAGCCTCTGTATTCTTTCTTTGTAGTCTGCTTCTGCTTCTTATGTATGTCCTTTTTGCATTGGAACTGAGCCACATGTTTCCTATTTTGTCAAGCCATGATACATATTTTCCTGAGTCCTGGCATGGGCAACATTTTGCTCCTTATCAATAATAACCTGAGCTCCTTTGCACTTCCATGATGCCTTCTACAGGATCTCACCATGAACAAGCCAAAGTCTTCTCTTCTGAAGTTGAATTTCTCCCTTGTTCTTTGCCTACCTCACCCCACTCAGGATCTTGAACACTGCTGCTCTATGGTCACTGGGACAAGTCTACCACTGACCACATCAAGAAACTACATCATCTCAGATCATAGTATTCAAAGGGCTGAGATACTCGGTCCTACAACACAGGTTGTAAAGATCACTCCTGTAAGGCTGAAGTCCCAGGGCTCAGAATACTTGCAGAGGAAAGTTCATTGTGCAGCAAAAAATGTGTTCATTTTCTTTTCCTTTCTAAAAAATGGAAGAAAAAGCAAAGACTGTACAGCATGTGTATACGGATTTCATTATTTAGGGGAATTTATATCAGCTTTTGCAAGATAGAGTTATCAATTCTGGCATGTCACATAAATATATTTATTCTTTACAGCATAGGGCACCGAAGGATTTTGAAGCCATGCTCTTATCCACTTCCCTTTAAATACCCAGCAATGACAACTGTACCAGCCTCCTATGAATTCACTGGCAGCTGTTTATTCCTTTATGCCTCACTGTCTTTCTCCACCCTGTTGTCTCTTAAATTGTAAGCTCTTTGTGGCAGAAAAGCTCTTTGTTCATTGTTTTGTGGTGGGTTTTTCTGAACAGCACCCAGAACAACAAGGAATGAGGTTCCTAAGCGTTACCATAATACTAAGCAACACATGTTCATAATTTTTTCTATTTTTGTATCTTTATAGGTGACATTTTAGACCCTTTTTACCCAGCTCAGCTAGACTCCAGAAGCTGCTCCATTCACATCTTCACAAAGATAGTGGTTTCAGCTGCAGTGAACAGAAGATTGATCCAAATAATCTTCTTCAAATATGTGTAATGTAAATACTGCCCAATATGTCATCTACAGATATAATCAGCTTTCTGAAGAGAGACAGAGGCACAGAAAGATGACCATGTTACAGGCTGCTTTTGCCAGAGAAAGAAAGCAAACTGATCTTTGTTACAAGTGAGTTGTTTTGTTCAAAAATAACAGAAAAACAAATCGGAAAGGACACAATGTTGTTCTTCATGATAGAGGAAGACAGTTCTTACTAACTTCCACTGAGGGATTGACATATTTGTACTTCAGTTTTTACAGTACACGCTTGGACCCAGAGAAAGGTTACCTTTCATTTTTGAAAGCTTTGGAACACCAGAACACCAGTGTTTCATCATGCCTTCAGTGACATACAGTCATGTAGAATAAACTTCACCTTTAAAAAAATTGCACAAACTCCGCAAGTTTTTACTTTCCTCACCATCCATGAAATAGGTACACAATTTCATGGATGGTGAAGAAAGTAAAAACAGTTTGTCTCTAAAGGCCTCAGTTCTTCTTTTCACAGGTTTTCACAAACTGTTTCTTCTACAATTATTTGGTAAGTTGAGTTCCTTCCAAAGCTTAGCAAGCGCTACCTAAAATGCCACTACATTTAGCGGCATTTTAGAAGAGAAGCAACAAAATAACTTGCCTCTGGAGATGACACTACTCAGGTCACCAGAGAGGTGGTCCAACAGTACTGACAGTCACTCTCATCCCAAATACTTCAGTGTTTAAGAAAATGGTCTACAGCTATGTAGTCTATTCAAGCATAATCAAAATAGCCCAGGATTACAAGAACACTGATGAATGATTCTGTGTTCTCATCTGTGTCTGTATGTCAGACCAGTTTCGTTGTGGGGATACTTGGAATGGAACATCTTTTTGTTCCAGTAGTGACTATTCTGAGTAAGATTTGAATAAATTAGTCTCTCCTTCCACCAACATGAATAAATTTGCCAACACTTTTAAGCATCTGCAAATAAATAATAAAAAATGACCTTTCATGAAGTCTGACTTGCATAACATTTTGTACTTTCTGTGTATTTTTCTTGAGAATCTCTTATGCTCCGAAACCTGGATGCATGCCACATGACTCCGTCAAAATTTAAATGATTTAGTCCTGTATTAAATATGTCTCTAATAAACTCCTGAAGCAAATTCACCACATTCACCTTACACCATGACATTCTATCAAAGTTCTAAGAATTAAGAAACAAGTATTATATCTGAAAAGCAGCAATAAAGCTCTTGTGACTTGCACATGTAAAACATTTAAGGTGTGCCTCTCAGAATTTATTTTCATAATTTAATATTTTGTTCCCAAGTCTGCTAGTTTTTCTGGGATGCTCATAGAAAACACTTTAAGACGTGACTTCTTTTTAACGCATGTGAAAAAGAAATAGCTAGATAATTTGAGTTCATTTTTAGGGGATTCTGCAAACCACAAAGGATTCTTGTGCATCATCTAACAAGGCTGGCTTTTCATGTTTGTTTTGCACTGAGAATAGAGTCCCCCACGTCTCTACTACCTTGTAGTACTCTAGCTATTTCCGCTAGGTCTCACAAGGGGAAAGAAACTAATGGACCAACAATTTTCTACCTCGCCCCATCAGTCTTGGCTGTGCCAGGACACCATGGGGTGAGACAGAAGAATGTGCTGCTTTTTCACAGCCAAGATCAAGTCCCTTAGAATGATAAAAATCACCAGTGGTGACAAGTCGATTTATAGGGGTGATCAGAGGCTTATTGTTTACAGAGTGGCTTTTCTGTATGAGCAGCTTCTCTGAGATGGTCACCAAAATTGGTAAAGTCAGTGTTTTTCCTGCATCTACTGGTACTGCAATTATTTCCATAACACTAACAAGTACTTGATGTTGTTTACAATAATAGTGAATGCAGGTTTGAAGGGCAAGTGCCAAAGGTATGGAAATAGAAACAAAGGGAGACCTAGTGCATGCCATTCTAAATGAGAACATGTAACATAAAATTCACACAGCTTCAGAAGATCCAGGTGTCCACCTAGTGTTCCTCCAAAGCATTAATTTATGGGACACTCTCCCAGGAGCTCACAGAACTTTAATCACATTGCAAATTCATGTTGCCTGAACATCTGAACTAGACTTAAATAACACAGATTCAATAAAGTGCTGCTCCCCATTCTCAGTGAAATGATGTTCAAATATTACATTGTCAAAAGAGCAAGGCAGCTACAATTCCAGCTAAGAATAAAGTTCTAGGAAGTGGCAAATTTCATGTGAAACAACAACAAGAGACAGAATGTTTCTTTTGTCAGACAAGAAACAAAAGCTTCAAGGCACAAAGGAATCATGAAGGATTAATTACTTCACTGATATACTGTCTTCCCGAAGTGGGCACTTCAGCAAATCAGCAGTACTTACGATGACATCTACCAAAAAAAATGTAATACCACCTTCCCGAATTACTCATTTTCACAGACTATGTTTACTGAAACATTCTTTGTTTACTCATGAGATTGTGGCAAGGAAACTTAATATTTTTTGATGTTTCTTCTCGCTATAATGCCCATATGACCATATGAGTAGAGGCATCTAATAAAAGGAACTGGATGCTACAAGTGTAATTACTGAGAGGGCCAGACAAGCTGAACTATCCAGGATGTCTGTTTGTCTACAACATGCATAAAGTAACTTTGTCAGCTAGCCATCGAATAGCCTACATGCATCGAAGTAAAAGATTTTAGTTCAGATTGTATTTCAAAGCCCTTTTGAAAGTACTCTTAGTCCAGATGGTAAATAATGTTTCTCAGACTTTAGGAGTTTTAAAAGGATTTAGTTTTATAAGAAGATAAGCATCACAGAATTGCTGGCACCAGAGTACTTGTATATAGACATTTGGCTAAACACAATGCAATTGAATAATTATTCTGAACTCTTGCAGATGACGGAGGCTTGGGATTCAAAGAGACCAAGAGGATTTTGGGATCTTGTTCAAAATATTCATGAACTACTGGATGGATCCAGCAAGCAGTGATTAGGCCGTTGTCAGCCTGTGAAACTAGTTGGGCCATGTTTTATTGGGAGCAATGAGAAGACAGCTTCCAGATCTGCCTAGAAAGAACAGAGAAATGCAGTAAAACACCTACTAGAACTTTACAAGGGTTTGGACTTTATCTGAAAGAGAAGGGTGCAGGACTGTCAGGAAATAATGTTATCATCAAACAAGACAGATTTGTTTGGACCATGTTAAGTGTTGCTTTAATGTCCTTTTTATTGCTTCAAGAACTGCTCTCCTTCTCCTATAGTAGGCTCAATTTCTACAGAATGTGATTAAAGATGCAGAATGAAGCAGCCGCAGGAAAAGGAGCAGCAGAGAATGCGAGTTGTGCTAAAACCAGCCCCTGGCCAGATTGGTATTATTGCTGGCCTAAGTCTGAGCCAAAGAACAAATATTGTTAATAGTGAATTGCAGAGTTTGTGGAGAGGTCATTGGCAAATCAAAACAGTGCAAAAACCTAGAATTGATGTGGTAATCCATACATGCTGGGGCACGGCAATAAAATGTGCTGACAGGTACAACAGAGACTTACAAAAGTGTTTGTTTTAAGAGTGCATCTGCAGATCACAATATGATAGATAAATACTTTTTTGCAGAGCTTCATCGATAAACTGCATTTCATTAAATGTTTGACCCAAAAGGACAATTAAAAAGCATAAGCATGACAAAGGTATGTAACACTTCTATAATACTTAAAGCAGTTCCTGTGCTTTACGATAGCCAAAGAACACTGTGAGGAAGCCTAACTCCTCAAATTATCTATGGAGGAGAGACGTATGCCTGTTAATTCGCTCTCAGTAGGTATAAAAAAATCAGTCACTTCTGAAGACATTCCATCAAGAGGAGTATAGGAATGAAATCCTGTATAGAATACCAGGAAAAGACAGAGTGAGGGGAAAACTAAAACAAAGTTTAATAAGAAAATGTGGTCACTTGTAATCAATACCTGCAAAGCAGTGACCAGCCTTTGCAGGATTCCTCTTTATAAATTGCATCAGCAGTGTGAGGGGAAAAAGGAAAACACTGTAGTCTTGGCAAGCAGGTGAATTTTTCAGCAGACCTCTTCTGGGCTTCAGCAAGTCTGGAGTTTCCCCAGCTCTGTCTCAGATTTTGCAGGAATTCCCATGGCATCTATATTGTTGGGGCATAGAATAGTTTAGGTTGGAAGAGGCCTTGCAGATCATTGAGTTCCAAACCCCCTACCATGGGCAGGGACACCTTCCACTAGGTCAGGTCGCTCAGAGCCCCATCCAACCTGGCCTTGAACACTTCCAGGGATGAAGCATCCACAACATCTGAGCAACACATTCCTGTGCCTTACCACCCTCACAGTAAAGAATCTTTTACTAATGTGTAATCTCAATGCATCCTTTTTCAGTTTGAACCCATTTCACTACAAGTGCAACAACTGATATTAGTGAAAGCCATTAGCAATTCTTCTGCTCCAGAAATTTTCCACTTCACTCCAGACAGCTCCTGCTCTGCAAGAGCCACTTATACTGGCTTGTACCCTATGCAAAAGTAAAGCTGGACTTGGATAATTTCTTCTGGTAACAGTCTCAGACAACTGGCTGGGTTGCAGTAAATTACCTAGAACATAGAGCTGTATTAGCTATAAACTTACACTCTTCAAATAAACAGTGAAGTAAAGGATACTAAAGATCATTTTAAGGTGGACTGGTGGAAAGAAAATTAGTAGGTTGTCTCAAGTTTACATTTCATTCCTTATAATTAACTTAGACATCTAGTGGCTGTTCTCCAAGAAGACAGATACTGTGTTTATTTAAAAAACAATGGGTATGTGTTATATTTTTTAAATCATGTTAAGAATCTTTAGTTACTAAAGAAGCGTGGGTTAAGTATTACAGCTTGTGTTTGCCAGTAGGGAGGAGGGGAATGATATTAGAAATAGGCATCAGTGTTGCTATGATCCAGGTTACCAAAGACTACTTAAGCCTGGATGTGGAGTTAAGCATCATTAGAATTTATGCTTCAGATGTGACCAATTACTAACATTTCTGATCTTACTTCATTTACTTACTGGCATTGCACTGCACCTTGCAATCTGAAAACTATTCTATAGGAAAGCAAGCATCTACAACACTCTCTTTTATCTATACTCAGTTTAATTATTTGATAGACCATGAATCATTTGATTAGGTTTGCTTCGTTTGGGTTTTATATTGTATTAGATTATCTGCGCTGCTCCAGTACAAAGGATGCCGCCTTAACGTCTTCTTTGTCCTCGTTTTCCAGTGCTTTACCACGAGGAGGAGCTGTAGGGAGCCTTGTAACGAGATGGAACATTTATCTTTGAACACACCCGCAGCAAGCATTTGCTCCAGACTCGGCCACTACTGGTACAAGTATTTCAGACAACTGCTTACAACTCTTACGATCAGGATAAAGGCTGCACTAGACTCTTGTCCTCTGAAATTATCCAATGTGATTTCTATTCTTTAAAAAAACCTCAACAATTTTAGGTCACTAATAAATAGATTTAGCTATTTTTCTTAGCTTTTACTCTTTCTCCCAAATACATGATGAGTGGAACTAACTGTTAGTGCCGAGATTCATGCATAGTCACATGTGTGTCCATGCAAATGTCCCTTCTTGTAGGAAAGTCTATCAGAAGCTGAAATCTATATTTGAACTGGCTGAGTTCTCTCCAGAGAAAAAGGAAAAAATGAATTAGCATATATTACACTCCAGTGTCTTCTAAAAATTTAGTGTACTCATTATTTATAAATCCCAGGGGAGAAATTAGCAAAGAATTTCATTTGAAGCCTATAGAATTTTATGTTATTTCCTGCTCAGTTTTACAGCAGCTTTACTATTTAGTTATAGAGATGTAAAACACCAACAGCATACTGTGAACATCCTCTTCAAAGCAATAGTCATGACAAATATTTTACAAGCCAACCATGCTCTGAAATGTTTCAACTTTTATTCCTAACCCAGATTAATAGCAAATTTCTTTATAAAGCAGGAAAGGATGAGAAAATTACAATTTTTTCACCTGTTAACAGGAAATACATATCTAAAAATTAAATAATGTCACTATACCTTTATTCTTTTCATTCTATTTCTGTTTCATCATTTAGCCCTCTCTATCATAGAATGAGATACTTGAGTCATTTCCTGATATTTCTCCTCTCCCTACCTTTTGTATCATTCTCTTTTTTACAATATATAAGCAGTAGAAATCATCTCACTCTTCATGTCTGTTCATCCTTCTGCTTCTCTGCTGCATGCTGCTGTCTACCAGCATGACAGCTGGTGCCAGTGACTGGTATGATCTGGACACCTACTTGCTAGGAATTAGAAATAAGCTTGGTACAATTCCATTGCATGCCTCTTTAGGATTGCAAAAGAAATCCCTATTTCCAAACATAACATGTTCAAATATATCATCCCAGGATATTCAGTAAAAAATAAAGTTTTATTTTAATTGCAAGAATTTTACAATTTTGCTTTCAGTGACATAATAAATGGGATAATTTGGAGCACTGAGATGTTCCACTAACAGCTTTTATCACTGAAAGCAATGAATCACTGTCACTGCTGACGGTCTCTAGGCCATCACGGGAATTGGAGCCATACATAAAAGAGCTGCTGTCATGACCATAACTGCATACATCAGGTACTCTCTCCATAAACTAACACTCTATTTTCTTTGTGTACTGCCAAAACAGATCCAAAATCAACAACCGACATATTTAGAGTGTTCAAAGATAGACCAGTTCAAATCTTCTGAGAGACAAACTACGGCTCTGCACCTTCCAAGTAATTAATATTTTAATGTTAAGGGAAATATCTGCAAAGCACTCTCCACACATGACTAAAAGCACTGGGCAATTAAAGGGTATTCATTACATACTGGAGAAGGAGAACCATTATCCTTTCCTCCACCAAGCATTTCCACCACGACAGAGAGATTAAATTCTATTGACTTACTGCAACAACACAAAATTCTTTGTCAGGCACAGTTTGCCCCTCTAATCATGAGGCAACACTTGTGGCTCATGGTGCTTATAGCACAGTTGGGATGCACAGATTAAGTGCATATGTGCAGGAAGGAGGCATCATGTTTTTGAACAAACTTTGCCTTGTTGTTCAAGAAACAATTTTGCTTATTGGTACAAAATGGGTGCCATTAGACTGAAGGATGATAACAACTTCTACTCTTGGCTACACCAAATCCATTTTAAGGAGCTTGGGCTTCTTTTTTGAGCAGAAACAATCTTGACCTTCATTTCAGCTACAGTTCAGGGCCATTTAATTGTTATGCTCAGGTTCTTTCCATGGGAAGTATAGGGCCTCAGGGCTGCCCCAGTTCATTTTGCAATCAAGCCAGAGCCCAAGTTCTCACTTCATTCAAAGTCATAAGATTCCTGATTTCCTTAGTGGTGACTCCATGGAATGGAAAGGTAAGTAACAATGGAGAGCCAGATCATTATCAAATGATAAAGACAGGTAAATGCTGTGGTCTCCATACAGCGACATGATTTAAAGGTTTTCTCTGTGATCTAAACAGCTATGGATTAGCATGAAAACCAAAACATTCTAAAACCTAGCTGGAAAAAGGCATTTCTATAAACACTCTCCTCTAAGAGAAGCATCTCAGCTATGTGGATTAACCTGCCTTAGATAAATATTGAACAAATTTTTCAAAACAACTAGTAACACAGGAGCATGTCTGAGGCTGGGTTGGTGGAGAGTAGGGGAGAGGCAGGAGAATATAGACTGAGAGGGAAATTTGAGAAAAGGAAATAAGAGGTATAGAAGAAAAACCTACAGGAAGAAAAGCAATAACTTACTTAAGAAAAAACAAGGGACACTAGATTTTAAGTATCAGGATTTCATAATTTTGACCAAGTATAATAAATAAATTGACTTAAATTGACTCTCAAGTTACAGGACTCCTTAAGGGGTGAGGAGTGTGTGTGATTTCCCTTAGGAAATTACTCCTATTATTCTAATGATTAATAGATTCATTTATATGACCTGCTTATCAACCCAATTTAGAACAGAAATTATAACTTTAAAACAAATTAAATAAATCAATTAGGCTTTACATCATTTCAAAGTAATATACCTCTAGTATCAAACCGTCTAGGTAGCAGGTTTACTTCCTCATGCTCATAAGATTCATATGATATAGAGGCATTTCAATCCAATTCAACAGATGTGGACAAAGATGTAGAGTCAGCTCTGTTTTATTTGCTATTGAGCACAAAACTGATGTTATCAGAGAACTGTTATAGCTCAATACTTTAGCATATCTATTCAAAATGGAATGAATACCATATAAAATTTTCTAGACTGAATTCATCTGACTTTTTATCATCCAGTCACTCAATATCTTGATGTCCTTATGCATATCTTTTCCATTGGCATGTATCATTCCTGTTGTGTTCCTACTATTCCTACTCCATCAAGAGTTGTTGGGCCAGTGGATGAGGAAAGAGCAGTGCATGAAATATGTTGTCCTGGTTTCAAGTGGGATAGAGTTGGTTTCCTTCCTTGGAACTGGCATGGTGCTGTGGTTTGGATTGACGTTGAGAAAAACTTTGATAACACACGGATGTTTGTTTCTAAGCAGTGCTTACCCTAAGTTAAGGACTTATCAGTTTCCCATGCTCTGCTAGCGAGGAGGTGCACAAGAAGCTAGGAAGAAGCATGGACAGCTGATGTGAGGTGGCCAAAGGGATATTCCATACCACAGACATCATGCTGAGTATATAAACTGGGGGGAATTGTCCAGGAGAGGCCAATCACTGCTTGGGGCTGGGTATTGGTCAGTGGGTGGTGAACAAATGTGTTCTGTGCTGGTTCTTGGGTTTTACTTCTCTTTTTGTTTTTTCCCTTATCATCATCATCATTATTATTATTAGCTTCAGTTATTAAGCTGTTCTTACCTCAACCTGAGAGTTTTACCTTTTTTCCAACTCTCCTTGCCATCCCATCAGTTTCTGTGTGTGCGTGTGCTGAGTGAGAGGCTGTGTGTTACCTAGTTGCCAGCTGGGGTTAAACCAAGACATACATACTGACTAAAATTGACCACAATTTCAAAATTAAACTTGCCTTAAAGCAGAGACAATGCAAATAAGAATTACAAAGGAAAAATATTATGTATTAGGGTAGCTTCCAAGAACATCATCAACACCCCAGAAAATCACTAGCTCAAAATTAAAGAGGAATCACCAGCCTCTGACACCTGAGTTGTGCAAGCAGTTCAAGCAAAGCTCCTGACATGGACCTACACCATACCCTTGTCAATAGATTTATGGTGCCCTGGAGTCTGCTAGGTCATCCAAGCCCTGGGCTGTGGGAGGAAATGAATTAGCAGGACCCAGTCTCCAAATTACACTGGGTACAAGCAGAATGCCCTGCTGCATTTAACACCAACCTGTGATTTACTGCTAAAACTCCTTTGCTGACTCTGGTCACTATGTGGAAAGGTGAAGTAGTGAAGAAACTAAGTCTTACTAAACATATGGATGCAGTCCAAATGTAAATGTTTCAGCAATCATGCCATCTCAAAGAGTGACTATGCTCTGAGCTGTGTCAGCTCCACTATTTTTGTGGAGAGAGTAAATCAAAATGGGAAACTGGTCCATCTAATGGGTCTCCTTGCGTGGGTTATTTTTTAACTGGCTCACTTCTCTGATCTGGTTCACTGAATGCCCACACAAATACCGGCGTCAGCACTGCACAATGGGCTGTGCAAGGGTGAGCACAAATAAGAAGTAAAGAATGCTGCTGCTTACAGTCCATCAAGGCCCAG
Organism: Corvus kubaryi; assembly: GCF_017639235.1. Classification (NCBI taxonomy): domain Eukaryota; kingdom Metazoa; phylum Chordata; class Aves; order Passeriformes; family Corvidae; genus Corvus; species Corvus kubaryi. The sequence continues at coordinate 7,921,267 of NW_024582057.1, forward strand.
AGAATCTCACACATGAGAAAAACGTTTACTACAATAATTGTTTGATGGAGGACGAAGCTTGTGATGCAGACTTTTGCTTACTGGAACCATTAATAGTTTCACTTTCCTCTGTCAACAAAAAAATGTGTAGGGATTTAATATCTTCCCCTATCTCTCTGTCAAGTTTCATTTTAACATGCTAATTGATGCAGATTACTGTCGCTTTATAATATGCTTCCTAAAGGAGCCAGGTAACAGCCCCATTTATACCTACTTACAGGTATACTGCCTTCTGCAAAATAAAACATTTTAGCAATATAAACAGCCCAAGACAGAAAGCATACCACATCCCTCAAGGCTATGACAGAAACCGAAACAAATCCCCCAGAGGCAGTGCATTAATGCTTTAATGTCATAAACTGACATAACTGCTGCTGAAAGAAGCAATCCCACTGCCTGTCAGGCCCCCTCACATCTCCCTCCTTGGCACCAGCATGAGTATGCATTCATCTGTGTGATGAAAAGGATAAGGTGTTTGATCTGGGTCACGATTAACCTTTATTCATTTACTTACTTGGGTTTTGCCTGGTTAATTGTAACTCAGATCAATTCCCTGAACCGGGTCAATGTGCGGCCATGAAAACAGCCCTGTCAGCAGAAAACAAGGCATGGGAGTGAACTAGGAGGGACTGAGGAAAATAGAGAAACTGCTTCTTTCAGTAGCAGTGTTTGCTTATTCTGGCTTAAAGTTAAACTGTGAAATGATGGCCCTAAATAGTTTGGGGGTCTTTTTTTCAAATGAAAGCGCAAAAACGGGAGTGCCAGTTCTTTGGCAAAAGGGTCTGATGAGCCCACAGCCAACACCTGCATCGTTTAAGGGTTCAGGAAACTAAAAGGGACTCCAGCTTAAGAAGATTTCAATTCCTTTAATTAACAACAATTCTGCCATTTGTTGATTCATATGTTAAATAAGACTCCTGTAACTACATCTCCTGATTTAATTCCAGGCAATAATGTTTCTTTACCAGGTGCTTTTAGTGTGAAAAACCAGTGGAACCCAACATATCACTTTACACACCTTCAAACAGGATTTTCTCGTTTCCTGCACTTGCATATTATTTTTAATGGATATCTTGCCAAAGTACTGACAAATGAGATATGATATGTAACCTTTCACAAACAGTTGTAGAACTTCAGAACAGGAGGATGAGAATGTACACATTCCACAGATTGTGAATAGGGGTTGCAAATCTACAACATATTTGAAAACATACAGGTCTTTCAAAAGCTAAGTACCTAGATTTGTGTGTTACCGTGTAAAGCTCCACAAAGTATCTTTGAGATTGCTTTTCATGTTATTTCCTAAAAAAAAAAAATATTATTTGCAATTGCACTTTTGTTTCTGTTCTGGTTAAACATCTTTAGAATAATATTCCTATGCCGCTTAAGTGCTCATTCAATAAACCAAGCAAGCTGATGAGGAAAGTGTAGCAACTTCTGAACACCAATACACTGGTTACAGAGAGAGGCCTTGAAACAAGATTGCCAAGTAGTTTCTTTAAACCTGCAACCATGACTTGCAAGAGCAGCTAAGTGCTGGTGTTAAGAAGCCCAAAAGTTACTATGATGATGACTACAGAGCAAACAGCCTTCTCCAGTGTCTGAATACTGTAAGTAAATAATGGATGACCAAAGAAAATAGGAATCTGCCCATGTTCTACCTACAGAAAATTGTACTAGACCCTGTACAACACGGGCACATCCTGCAACTGTACTGTAAAGGGATCAGAAAGACTGTACAGTGAATTCTGTAAATTCTGAAAGAGAATATTGAGAGATATTACAGCATGCAGAGAGAAGAACTAAGCAATAAAAATACAATGTGACAGCTAACTTTATGGCACACTTGAGGCAAGTCCTTCAATAGCAGTATAGTGCCTAAATAACATACAGTAGTTTCCAGACAGGAGGCTTAGCCCCCCAGATAGTCCTTTGTGAAAATATTTCAGTGAGGTAGGCCTAAACTTCTAGTCCAGTACATAGGATCTTAATAAAAATTATATGTATTGTCCAACCTTACTGAATGCTGAGAGTTTTGGAAAGATTCATTATTCAAGATAGAAGAGGTTATATTTTTATTAGATGAGGATAATCTGCAGCTAGATGGGATACATTAATTTACATTCATGGTAAAAGAACTGCAGTGGCTAGGGGTAACAGGGATGTTTTGGGATGGAACATTAGGGCAAAGCGTGAGAAGACAGAGATAGCTCAAGGCATGTACCAGGTGGTCAGTGGAGGTGACTACTGAGAGTTGTGGACCAAGAACTTGGTATTTTAGATCCAAAGTAAGCACAATGCTGCAAAAAGGCCATTACTCCAGAATTAATGATTGCATGAGAATGAAACAGCAATCCGGCCAAGAAAAGTGGAGTATAATTTGTTAGCTCCTGATTAAGTCTCATGTTTATATTTCTCTGCTGGTAAAAAACTCTGCTTAACTAAATAGGTCAAAGTCTAATTCCTTCTTGAGTGTCAAGAACTGAGCATACCTTTGATGCTGAAGAAAAAACAGGGCCCACGTAAACAGGAGGTTCCAAAGCCATGCTTACAAAAACATTGGTGATTAATGTCCTTTGCTAATACTGTAGTTTTTTACACTGTAGCAGCAAAACTATGAAAATCCCTCTCCCGTATGTCTGAAACAGGTTGTCATCATCAGTGCAGAAATCATGCTAATATCATCACAAATTAAGTCCTGCAGGATTTATTGGACTGGTTTTCAACAGGAAAACCATTTGTTATGGAAATCAAGTTCTGAATAATAAGTACACAACACATCTGCTTTCTGGATAAACACTTCCATCAAAGAGAGAACAGCTGCCTTGTCATGGTAAAGAATTGCAAATATTCAACTCCTTAATACTGAGTTCAGTCCAGTAACATTACAAAAAGCATATTTTGGAAAATCTACAGGAAAAATAATCAAACACCCAACACAAAGACTACAGAAATTATTGCAAAGATGCAAGAATTGTCATCACAGAAAAAAAAAGATGATAAAGATGATTGTGCTGGTCAGACTGTAGAATATTGCACATATGAAGAAGAAGAAGCTGGTGATCCAAATTTCTTGAAGAAACTGGTGATGTAAATGATAGAATGATCACCTCAGTGTATCAAAATCAGCTTTTTGTCAGCAGTGTTCCTCCCTTCCAACACAAAGTTATGCAAAAGGCTTGTATCAACACGTCAGAGACCCTGCAATTAGGCTGAAACACAGCACAGAAGTATAGGTTGCAACAGGCAATCATTCTGCAAACAAAACACCAGGATCTGGTGGCCTGAAAACTTAGTGCATGATTTGGTGTTTGATAATAAGGGCCCAGTGTTTTCTCTAGCATACCCATACCTCATATTTATTAGGACAGGACAGAACTGGTAAAATGTACCTGTGCCCATGTATAAAGGGATAGAACAAAAGAGCATAACACTGAGCCACACTGAAAGTTGTAAGGTTTGTGACCTTCCTCCCGCAAGATCACACTTCCAAGAATAAGAACACATCACAAAGAAGAAACAGTTAAAAACATGCTTAGAAAAGAAACCATATTGCATATGTAAGGAAAAGATAACACCACCTATAGGGTAGAAAGAGGTTTATGTAATGAGCTTCTCATAAAATGGGGGGTGGGGGGGGAAGGGGTGGGGTGGTTATGTATTAGCTCACCTGAGCAGTCAGATGAATGCTAGGAAGTTGAGAGAAAGACAAGAGAAGAAAAAAGAGAAAAGAAAAAAGGGAGGAGAACACCTGGAGATACAGGTTTCTAGAGACAGACACATACAGCAAATTGCACTCTTGTAGACACAATACTTGGATTGTGATCTGTATCTTAGAGAGGTGATGAGAAAAAGAAGTCGCTGAGGTTACGATTTCTCTATGGCCCTCTCTGTAAGCACTGAATACTGCTGGTGTCTGTATTTTATCCTGTAGTATACAATCCATCTTTGAATGCAAAGATGCCTTTTTGCAGTCTTGAGGCAAAACTGAAAGATGTTCATGCATTTTCAGAAGTTCCAGTGGGACTTTATTAAAAAGGCTGGCTTATTTAAACTGACATATATTCAGCATAAAGAAATTAAGCAAAATTAAGCTCCTAGACAGTAGCACAAAATGTGAAGATGAACTAAAAAAGGAAAAGAATATGAGACTTTTACCCAAGGATAAAAGTGCAGCCAGGAAAAAAATCTTCATCTTACCATTAATAATAAAATGCTAGAGAGGACATTGCCATGAGGGACTTGTTTGTCAAACAATAAATCTGAAGCTAATAAATCATTACTAAATGAGTCCTTTAGGGAGCCCTCTCTAGATTCATTACTTTAGTGCTAACAATACTACTACAGTAAACTTTCAGTTGATACTCATTACATTACATTTCTGTAGTGATTTTTCTGGCCTTTACAAATAACAAGACTAAAGTTGTTGTGTTCATAAGGTTTTGGTTAAAAAAAAAGTGTTCCTATAACTTGACCAAAAATTGCTGGCATTTTAGAGCCAAATTCTCCTCTTACTCACAGAATAAGCCTTGTTCCTATATCTCAGAGCAAAACTTAGCCCACAGATTCTCTACATGTTCAAAATACTGTCTCTAACAAGTTACATACTTGTAAGCCATGAGTTTTGCTTGATTAGGGGAAAATAAGGATATAGATCAACAAGAGCGTTTACTACAACACCTTCAGGAAGGTGCTTTTAAAGTCTTCTACATATGTGAAATGATTTCACCTCACAGCCCTGTCTAGCAGAGATGTAAATTGCTACTGAGAAGATAAGCCACAAAGAAATACCTGCTTTAAGTAGGTCTGCTACAACTGTAAACCAGTAAAGATTGTGTCTGAAATTGAGAAATGCTAGGATCTGTAATCATGAGTAAAAGTCAAGGTCTATCAAGTTCAAAGAAGAACACCTGTACTTGAAACCCAAGGCAACGTTAGGAAAAGTCAGCTACGTGTGATTTGACCCAGGTCACACATCATGACCTTCACAGTATGAGGGGAAAAAACTGTGTCACCCTGATTGTTAGTCTCTAACAGTTACGTACTATTTGGAAAACTGCAATAAAACATTTAAGGAAGGGGAACCCTGAAGGTCATTAGCAGCTTCAAAACATTTATCCTTGAGGAGAGTCTTAAATGCATTTACTTTTGGGGAGGAGGGAGGGGAATCCCCAGGACTAAAAGGTGATTTTATTGGATGTCTTTTGAAAGGACACTAACAGAGCTGAGTACCGGAATTATGAGGATCTTCAGAGCTCATAAGCAAACACAGAAACATCTTTCACAGAGCAGATAACACTGGCAAGGGAAAATTAAATATACCTTCAGGAGATGAAGATGAAAGACCAAAAGCTGAGCAATAAATAGTGATATCTTTTAAGCTAGATGGGGCAGACACTAGTGTTTATTCTGCCCTTACACAGTGCCAGTGCCACTGATGTACAGACACCAAGCCAACCAGCGGCCTGCCAGGTGATTTGTGGGCACAAGCAACAATACAAACATTTTAGGAGCTACCTAAATAGAAAGTTAGTACAGTAAGTGGCTCTAATTAATGATGCAATGCCCACTACAAGCTGCTTTTGGGGGGGACTGAGGCAAGCCCATGACTTTTGCCCATGAAAGGGCTCTGGTTTCATATCAATTCATTTTCCACTGATTGCTATGGTGACCTCGGCCGCCCACCCGGGTTGCGCCACAGCTGGTTCCATTTCTGACCCTGCACAATTTGCAGCATGTGGAACTGCCTGGTCTTCTTGTTACCCTTGCTGTGAGTGAGTTTAGGGTCCTGAGCAGCTCCTAAAGCACCTTTAGCCACTCACAAGTTTAAGGGACTGGATGAGATTTATCCAAGGGTACTGAGGGAGCTGGCTCACTAAGCTGCTCTCCATCATTTATTATCAGTACTGAGGGAGCTGGAGGTGTTTAGCCTGGAGGAGACTCAAGGGTGGCCTTACCACTCTCCACAACTGCCTGAAAGGAGGCTGAAGCCAGGTGGGATTGGCCTGTTCTCCCAGGCAACCAGCGACAGAATGAGAGGACGTAGCCTCGAGCTGCACCAGGGGAGGTTCAGGTTGGACACTATGAAGAATTTCTTCACGGACGAAGTTGTTAAACATTGGAATGGGCTGTCCGGGGAGGTGGTGGCGTCACCGTCCCTGGAGGCGTTCAAGAAACAATCGCATGAAGTTCCCTTAGTTCACTTGGCGCCATGGTCTAGTTGACAAGGTGGTGTTGGGTCATAGGTTGGACTCAGTGATCTCAGAGGTCTTTTCCGACCTAAATGATTCTGTGATTCCCGGGCATAGCTTCGAAGCGCCGCCACACACCGCAGCACCGCACCTCTTCCACCCACAGCGCCGTGACGGCGCTATCGCCCAGCCCCGCCTCAGGCCGCCCTCCCCGCGGCGATGGAGGCGGTGATCCACCCCCGGGTAGAGGGGGCGGCCGCCACCGCCCAGCCCGGGGCGCGGCCTCCCCGGCGGGGCGGGGTTTGGTGTCTCCTCCCCCCTTCCGCCTTCTTTTCCCCGGTTATGGCGTCCCCGGCCCTGACCTTTGTCCGGAGGCTGTGCTGGCGGTCGCTCTGCGGGACGAGGTGAGTGCCGATCGCACCGGGGCTGCCCGGCGGGGCCCCTCAAGGGCCGGGTCGGCCGGGGCCGGCAGCCGCGGGCCGGGGTCGTCTGCCGGGGGCTGGGCAGCCGCAGCTCTCTCCCGCCGGGGCTCGGCGTGCAGAGCAGGTGCTGCCCTGCCCGCGCCGCTGGATGAGCCGGGCTGGCGTTCCCTGGATGGCCCCGGCGTTAGTGCGTCGGGCCGGGCGCCGCTCTCATCCTGAAAAACGGGGGAAGTCTTTCTGCTAAAGCTGGGGACACCTCCTGCCGTACCAGCCACCTTTAAGTGTTTGAACACAGCGTGGGAGTGGGAAACCTGTGTTTGATGCCTTCCTGAGGCGAATGTTTAACCAGCAGAAAAATTGTTGGTGAGGTATCCAAAACCGTACTGAAATGTAGAGGAGAATGTGTTTTGGCCTTTTCTTGTTTTCTGTATTTTATTTTACTTTACCAGGCCCATCGGTCATATAATCATAGAATAATATATAATCGTCTAGTTCCGACCCTCCTGCCCGGGCAGGGATGCCTTCCACTAGACCGGGTTGCTCAGAGCCCCATCCAGCCTGGCCTTGACAAAATCAAGTTTAATTGTGGGTCCAGCTAATTAGGGCTTCTTGCTAAGACTGTTTTGGCTTTCCAAATAATCATGCAGTATCTTCTACGCCTTTATTTATTGTATACTGTCTCTAAGCTGTTTCCAAATAAAGTGTCACCTGCAGGAGTGTGCAGTGTAGGAGCTGTGCACCTTCAGGGTTAGCTGGGCAGTGGAAAGCAGAAGGGATGGCTTGAGTTGCAATTACACTTGGAATTGCGTGATTAACATTTTAATTGAAATGGCTGAATTGGAAATTCCTCTATAAAATTGCTTGTATGTGAATAAGAATCACAAAGTATGCTAATTCATAGAATTTCCTCTTCCAGTCAAAAATAGCTTAATACTAAAGAAGAAGCAAGCATTTGGTGCGTTAAGTATACTTGGTAAACAAGTTCCTAAATGGGATAGTGAAGCAAGCATCATCATATCAATAAAGATGTGTGATACTCTGATTGTTAAAAACATTCATATTTGACTGTTATAATGCACACTTTCATATGTGAAATGCTTTTACTCAAGTATCCAAGTCAGTTAGACACGAGTGCATCTTGACCAGAAGACTGTAAGACATTTATGCATTAAATTGTAATATTTTTCACCCAAAGCTTTGTAAGAAATTATTTGAAGTTAAGTACATGAACATCATAAGATAGAGGGAGAAAAAAGAGAATTGTATGACTTCTGCCCTCAGTTCAAAAAAAAAAAACTCTCTAGGCAAGCTTTCTCAGCTAAATAATATTAATTTAATGTAGCTAAATTGTTACAGTGAGAGTGAGGGAAAGCAGTTCTAAATTGGGAAAACATGTAAAAGACTGGCCTGCTGATCATCATTAGGCTGGTGGAGTCACATCTATTTGAAATGGCAAGATTCTCTATGAGATAGCAGTTCATACATCAGTATTAATAATGGGTTCATGCTTTTGGTGTTTTAATCAGATATACTAAAGGAAAGTAGTGCAATTTTTTCAATGCCAGAGCACCAGACAGATGAGCTTTGTTTTCTGTATTAGCAGTATGCAAGCAGAATTATATCAAAGACACTAGCAACATTGCTGTGCCAGTGAATTTAGGAAGCGTTTTTTGCAGTCTAAACTTGGAAAAAAGAGTCGTATCCTTGGAACAGGGAAAGAGAAAGACTTGTACAAATTAAAGGCAAAATGCAAGGATTCCTCTGACTTTGTTTTGGTTTGTTTGTTTTCCTAAGCAAGACATTCATAACCCTTTCAGAAATGGAATTGTGAGTTCCACAGGCTCTTCTTTTCCTGCCACGTTGCAATATATAATATTTCAAGTTTGAATTCATTTGAGGAGGGGGAAAGCTGACACAAGTGCACATTCAGAAGAGTCTTACTGGGGCTGTACGTACTTGACAGTCTTTGCGTTCAGATCTTTGAGGTTGGAGGCCCTGCAACACCACTGCTGTGAAGCCATATCTGGTCAGGCAGACCACTGGGCACTGAATGCTTGCTGCTGGGAAACCTGCATCTGTGCTATCCTTGTTCTGAGGGGTTCCTTTGGTCTAGTTGTCGTGCGATCCCAGCACTGAATGCCTGTCTGTGGCTGGAGGACATCTCCCAGTTTTATGTAGTCTAGAAGGGATCTGACTTGTATGTGCCAAGACAGCTGTGCTGCACAATCCAAGGGAGTGGAGTTGGCAGCAGCTCAGAGACTTTCTCCAAGAGCACTCTCCTGGTCAAACTGAGACAGTAACATTGTCACACGCAAACTTCCAAGTGTAGTCCTTGGTTCAGCTATTTCAGCAGCTTTAAAGGAGGTCAGATCTTGTCAAAGACCAATTTTCCATGAGCTACTCTTTTATTTCTCAGAAAAGCCTGTTTCATAGGAGCACTATTAAATGCTGGTCTTTAAGTAAAGTGAATTGAAAACCAGTAAATTTTCTCTTACGCTGTTGGCTTCTTCTTGCTTTTGTAGCCGTGTTGGTCTTTCCCTGTTCCTGATTCCTGCTTACAGTAAATCTCTCCTTACTACAGTATCTAGTTTTCAGCTTGGGAGGCAGCAGTCTTAAGAATTCAAGTTCACTTCCATCTGTCTCTTGAGCAGCATTCCAAATCTCTTCTTGGCATCCCCTCATCATCTCATGACAAAACATCTGGATGTTTACAGCCCACCCACATAGCAGGAGCTCAGGTGTTATAAAGTTCCAGGACAATACACAACAGTCCTTATTCAGCCCTCTTGTACTTCTGCCTGGGAGTTAAATGATCCTGCTCCCTGAATTGCTTACCCTTTATATGGTAGTGCAGTTGCATTTGTTGGTCATTATATCAGGGGCCCTTTGATACATTTATGGCAAAGCAGGACATTATAACCCTTCCATCTCCTCCTTTACCTCTGTCTAACTGCAGCCCTGTAGACACGTAGAGAAGAGCTATGGGTCTTTTCTGCCTTGCCTCCCACTAAGCCAGTCAGATGTAAAGTCCTGGGTCTTTAGGGCCCAGAAGCTTTGTCTTTGCCCTGAAACTGTGCTTTTATGAGGAAGCTGCTCCACTGAGGGTGGAGGAAGAACTGATCTCTTGCAGCTGAGAGATTATTTCTTGTTTCATCAAATGCCTGTGCTCAGGGCCTCATTCAGTGAGAAGCAGTTCAGTATTCCAGGTCATTCCCTGAAAAGGCTTCTTGGTTGCTGTTTATGTTGTATTACCTGCATCACAGGTTTTTGTTTACTTCTTTTTAATATGTGAGGAGAGATAATATTGGGGGGAACTGTGGATGCCAGCACACCCAGAGGACATGTAAGCCTTGCCTTGTGGAAAACATCTTTGAGTCTGCTGTCATCCTGGAGGTGACGAGTAAGTCTGGTGGTATCCCCTTTTCTGTTCTGTTTCTTTTTTCCAGGTTTGGCCATGAGGACCTGTTTGGCCTCAGAGAGAGTCTGCCTTGTATCCCTGTGGTGGGAAATGTCTAGTCCTTTCCGTCGATCTTACTCAGATAGTTGTGGTTGGGTATGGACATACAGATTTTAGTAGCTTTGTTCGGATGTTCTCATGCTGGCTGAGCAAAGAGGACACTATTGCCTCTTCACCTACTTTCCTCCTACCAGGGCCTATTTCTGTATTGCAGCAGCTGCTTTCCTTTTCTTTCCGGCTGTCTGCTGTCATCCCTAATCCAATTCCCTTTTACAAGGAGGAAGACTGGGTTTTTGTAGTGTTGTTTTCAAGTAATAGATCAGACTATATTCTTAAAAACTCTGTTTGCAAACACTCCTGAGTCTCCTGGGGGTCTGTACCAAAACCTCTGGTGCTGGCAGTAGAAGTTGCTTTTATGCCTGAAGCTTTTCCCCAGATGTAGGTGAGTTAGGTCTTGTTTCCCTCCTGATCTCAGTGTGGCATAGGCAGCAGATGTCCTGCAGCCTCCCAAACATCTGCCTGCCAACTTCCCCACCCACTAGCGGTTGAGTGGGAATGCATCCTGGCTCACTGACATGGGAAAAGTGTCCACATACAAAGGCTGTGTCTTATCCACAGTACAAAACACATACCCTGATCCTACACCACAAAAGCCCTGTGGAGTATGTTTTTACTCCCTGTTGCTGTCTTACACAGACTCCTGTGTTTTGGTTTCTGAGTCTCTAACGCTTGTGCCTCTTGGTGCTATATTTCAGGCTGTACCAATGCACCTTGCTCGACTCTTTGCTATTCCTATCAACCAACATCTTTTTCTATGACAGATTTCCGTTTATCAGCTCTCCTTGGCTTATGCTGGATTCTGTAGTGCTCAGGTACTCTGCTCTGCTCCTCCTGCTCGAGATAACCATGCTTATCTTTAGTAGGTCAGATCTGTAGTTCTAGTTGATGTTGTGAGTTATGTGGGTCACAGACCCTTGCCTGGGCACCAGAAAAGCAAGCAGAGCACATACCTGCCTTGATTTTAAACTTACTTTTTCCCCAAGCTTAGTCTTTTCTGTCTTGGTGCAAGTCAATAGTAAGTTTAGAGAGCTCATCATACTTTACTTACCTTTTAAGTAGTAATATTTCTTTTGTTTTATGTATTAAAGAAACCAACTTCTTTCCTTTCTTGAAACCTTGTGCCATTTGACTTTTGCAGTAAGCTTTTGCAGAATACTAGTAAAATCAGCTTCTTCTAAGCATTTGTAAGGTAACTTTCAAGTATTTCAGAAAGGGTCTTTATACCACCAATGGATCTTGAATTTCTCTTTAAGGCCTAGGATTCTGAAACACAGCCATTGGAATAAACTAATCCACTGTGGGCTTAACTACTCAAAGGAAAATGAACAAATAACTCTCTTAATGGGAGGCTTTCTCTGCAAATACTCATGTTAATTGCAGGGGTTTTTTTGTTTGCACATGCTGGTTTACCAATACAATTTAAAAGATAAAAGGTAGTGGTGAGTTGATTGGATAGTTTTCCAGAGAAGTGTCTTGGTAAACTTACGTGCTTATTTAAGGACACTCTTAAACTGTTTTGAGTGGAAATACACACAGTGCTTAAAATCAACAAAATGTAATCCAGAGCAGCAAGCTGTATGTAATTGAGCTGGATTTCACAGTTCATAGCCAAGGTGTCTGGACATCTTGAGGATGGATTGTCTTGGATCACAGCTTTCTGAGCAATCCCAGTTCTCTAGGACTCTCTTCAATGTGAGATGCTCCATCTTCCTGGTTCTTTTCTGGTCTCTTCCCAGTATGACCATGTCTCTTGTGCTGTGGAACTCAGGACTGGATGCAGTAATCAGTAATCCAGGTGTGGTCTCACCGGTGTTGAATAGAAGAGGTTCCATTCTTAAATGGGAATAAAAATGATTTATTGAGGTTTAGAAATATTGTGCTGTATGGATTCTTTGCTGTTTCTTTGGCCCTCCAAAAGAGTGGCTACTGTTTTTCTGGTAAGGTGTTGTGATAATATTTATTCTGGTATAAGGTCTGGTGTAAGAAGTATATAGCTTATAGAATGGTCAATAATTCTTTAATAATTTGATCCTTAGAAGCTAACCATTAATTTCAAATATGCTGTCATTTCATACCATGATACTCATGCTTGTAAAATGCTGACTGCTTCAAACGTGTCAGTATAGTCAGCCTGTTTCTGAAACAAAAGAATCTTTGTTTGGTTTTGTGTTGTTTTACTTAATTGCCAGTAAGATGCCAGATAAAGCACACTTTTATTCAGAGGAAGAACTTCCAAGTTATATGGGTTGTCCGCCTCTTTCCCGGACCAACAGTTCTTCATGATCTCTACAATGATAGAAGCCACTTTGGCTCCACCCTTGTTGCATCCCCGCTTATAACTGGCACAATTCAACATGATCCTCTGGCCTCTGGCCTCTGTCTTGGGAGCTGCTGCTTTAGGTGCAGCCTTCCAAATGCTATAATTTAAGCTTTTTACAATGTCTTGGTAAGACATGGCACGAAGTCCCCTTTAATGTGTATAATTTCCTTTTCAGTTCATTGGATTTTTGTTGAGTAAATTGCTCCAGGTCTTTAAAGACAACCTGTTGGTCTGTTTGACTGTGGATGCTGGAAACACTGACAAAACCAAGAGCAGTGTGCTACTTTGTGTTTAGAACTAAAGTGTTTAATTCTAAGCTGTCTGAAAGAGCTCTGGATTTGTACAGGATAAGCCATTGGCAAATACTACTTCGTTACTGTTTTGTTCAGTATTCTTTGTGTCCACCCCCATTGTATCTAGGTGTCATGGATTCAGGAGAGAAAGTAAGCCTCAGAGAAAAATTTTCTTTCCTTTCACTGATTCAGCTGCACTATGAAGAGTGTCAGTGTGTGTTCTGATGTGGGTAGGAGCTCCAGCAGCTGGTTGTATCCGCATCAAGAAACCTACCTACGTTGGCTGTTAACGTTAAACTAGTTACATGTTTTCTTGCTCTTCATACAACCAAGAAGATTTGTCTCTGCAAGCCAAATCAAAATAGCTTTTTCCTTTTTCCATTAGCAACAAAATTATTTTGAGTATTTGTTCATAACATTTTGTTAAGTAACCTTGGATAAGGATGTGTAAGGAACCTATTTGAGTTTGCTGCTCTCCAAATGCTGCAATAAACTCTCAGTGGTTCTCAGCAAATGTCACATGTATGAGTATTGCAGCTGTATATTTTTTATGCTAATGTTCCTATTTTTAACTTTCAAATGTGTTTCACAGGATATCTATCTGTAAATCTTCCTGCTCGTAGAGGTGTCTTATATGGACTGAGAATATACAGGAGGTTCTCTCATGCTTTAGTCATTCACCATGTCCAGGCAACCTAAAGAAAAGGTTTAGGACTCTGTTAGTTACTCTGCTGGAAAGAGAATTCTTGTGGAGATTTCAGGAGATGATCCTAGTTTCCCTTCCAGCAGCTGTGATGAGAGAATGAGTAAAATAAAACTGTGCCTGTACAGAGCACAAAGATCAGAGCATTTCATATCTCAGTGAATGGTAATCTAGAGCCTTCATTCTTAGCTATTCTTTAATATTGAAAAAGAAACTATCAAGCACAGCTGAGCCACTTGCACTAAACAACAGTAATTCAGCACTTCAATTTGCCAACAGACACATAATTATCCTCCCGTTTTTATATGTCAAAACAGTGTAGGAGTGGAAAATAGTAAAAGCTGATAAGGATTTATACACAAAACTTGTGTTTAGAGCAACTCTTGAAACATCCTAATGTAAAGGAGAAAAGAATTTGGCTCTCATTTCTTTGTTTATTAAAGTAGCAGCAAGCAAATTGTTTATAGAGTATTTGCACTGATGTTTTCTACTAGTTAGGAACACTGGAAATATGAGAACACTAGAAACATTCCTATTGCCTGATAGCAATAAATTTTAGTTTACTCCACGCTGCAGTATAGTGGGGTACAGCCAGGGACTATGCTGGTGGAACAGGAAGGGATGGATAGTTGTTTCCTTATGGCTTGGGGATTTTTTTAGGAAGGCTGGAGTTCTGTCTACTGAGTCATCATCTCCTTCATGGTATCGCCATGGTTAATAAAACTTGGTATTTTTCATCCCCAAATGAACAAATGCATTGATTTCTAGAGAATAACTTCGATGCTGATAAGACCCCATGGATGGAATAGGGACTGTGAGCCCACATGCAGGAACTCTGAGCAAATGGAACAGCATTGTAACCAGCCACTATTAAATTAATCAATGCTTTTAACAAATTTGTTCTGACATGCTCTGGTCAGATCTGTTGTTATCTCAACCCTTTGTGCCCCACCTTGGGCATCAAAGGCCTGTTGTGGCTTAACCTCAGCTGAAGTACCATGAAGCCACTCGCTCACCACCTCTCTTCTTCTAGTGGTTACTCCACGTTTCCCAGTATAAGAGAAGAAACTTGAAAGGACAGACCTAGAAATAAAAACCTGAAGTAATTTGCCTTTATTAGTGTAAAAATTGTCAAGTTGAGGTTTCTTTTAGTATTATAGTGTCACTGCCTACTGCACAACTCCTATTTGTGAGAAAATCTGTCTATACAACTTAGAGGAAGAGTGCTTTGCAGCCAGAAGTCTAACAGCAGCAACAGGCATCATTGATTTGAGAGGCACACATAAAAAAATAATTTAGTAGCAAGAAAAGAAAAAAAAGCTCAACTGAAAAAAGTGTATGGTGAGAAGTAGTGTGTATATTTAAATGATCTGAATTTCTTCGGGGGCAGCCTGTAATAAGATGGCATAAAGAAAGAAACTGCTACAGCCAGAAGAAACTACCCAGAATTTATCTGTAAATTTACCATCTACGCTCTCCATAGCGCTCCTTTTTTTTCCAACAGCAAAGGAGCATGAGTGTTCCAAACATGCCACAGGATGCTCAGTTTGCTTTAGCATTTTCAGGTGCCTCTTCTTTTTCCCAGCTCAGACCTAGGTAGCTTGTATGGGGAGAATAACTGGAGAGATACAGCAGAAATGAGCCCTCTCCACTTTAATCTGTATGGGAAAAGCTCTTACATTGCTGTGTGAGTGCTCGGGCTATGTAAAAAAATGTATGAGTCCTTAAAGTTACATTATTATCTGTTTGGATTCAGTAGAATGTGACCAATGGCATGATGAATGATAACTTGGGGAATCTGCAGATTAAAATTTTCTAATCATTTTTGTGTTAACAGCATAGACAATAGCTTCCTCTTGTCAGCAAAATGAAGTACAACTTTTACATTTACTGCATGAAGAAAATACTGCAAGTGAATATGGAAAATGATAAATATTATTTTCTTGGTTACCAAGGAAGCGTGGTACTGCTAATGCTTTGCTCATTGTAATTATTTGTCAAACTTTCTTTTTATTTTCATCTTGTTAGAGATTCTGATATGAAGGCTTGGGAGGAGGGGAATGAGAGAAGTTGGTGTATCAGGTTAAATTTCTTTTTTCAGATGGTCCACTCGTTTTCTCATGGTTACAGTTTAAATACAGGTTTCTATTCCCCTCACACACCTCATTTCCTAGCAGTTGCTGCAATTTCCAGTGGGGACAAGCTTTCCCACCAGCTCTGCTCCTGTGCCCCTTGATGTATCTGAACTAATAATCCAAAGTTGCTATTCCTTCTCCAAATCCCTTTTCCCTTCCGGGGAGAAAAATCAGGATAATTTAAAGAGAGGATCAAAATGAGAGAAGTGCTACTGAAAGAGGGGGACTGAAGTCTGAAACTGGTTGGAGTGGTACTGTCCAGGCACCAGCAGGGAAGGACCGCCCCAGCCACCTTGGCAGAGAGCACGCGTGGTTCCTCGCTGTGGATGGATATGTCCCCACAGCAGGAGGACAGGGAGCAAGGAGGTCTCTTTGAGCTGCTCTCATGTGTGACTTCAGAGCACCCCTAAGAGCAGTTGCTGGTGCTCTTGGGATAGGTTTTAGGCTCCTGAGCCTTGTAGAACAATTGAAAGTCTGGCTGACACCTGCAAATCAGTTGTGGGCTGGGCTGGGAAATGTTCTCTCTCTTCTTTGCAGGGACTCTGGAGAGGCATGCAGTCAGAAGCTTGTGTTACGTTATAACCAAACACTTAGCATCTTGAGGTTTGTGGGAATTGATTGCTTTGTGTCATAGCTAAAAAAAAACAACCAACAAAAACCGACCCATACAACTCTTCAAACAATAGCAGCAGCAAACCAGTATTTCATTTTATTTTCTCTTAAGATGGAAAGGACATGAGCAGAAATAGCAGCACTTTATGATGCTGTAATACCCTTTGTGTGTGGGAAATGGCATGGGGTGGTTACCATGCCCTTCACTGTTCTGCATGAGGAACATGTGGAAAGAGCAATGGAAAAAATGACACCACCTTGAGATAGTGATCATGGCAAAGAAGGGATGTTGCACACATTATCTGAAGTGTTAAACATAATGGACAAAAGATGTTGCAGGATTCATCCAAGTGACAGTTTAATGTGCTTCTTGCTTCTGTCTAACAACACTTCCTGTTCTTTTTCATGCTTGTCTCCCTAAAGCTGCTTAAAATAATGTAAAATGACCATTTTCCATTTCAGGAGTTTTAAACCCAGGTGTATCTAGTACCAGCCGCTGCTTTTAATCCTAATGGGATTTATAACTGCTTTTCTATGTGCTTTATTTCCCCAGGATCTACTAACGTTTAAAAGAAAACTTTTACTAAGTAAATGGAAGATGGATTTCAGGTATATCCATCCCTTTCTTTTGCTGAATGTACCTGATGTTTCCTGTGCAAAGAGATCCTTTGACTTCTGTTTAATCCTAATGAGGAAACTGCAATGTTGCTTTAAAAGTTAGAAAGTGAGCAGTCAGTATTTTACAAAATGTTGGCATTTTTAACTCTTTTAAAGTCCTTATGCAAGTGATAGAGCTACACAGAAGTGAGAGGCTTGCCTTTAACAGGCTTTGAAGTCTCTTTGTGAATCATATAAACAGTGAGAAATTACTTTCAGTGTAATTGAAATCTTAAATTTAAGATTTGAATTTTTATTGGGATGAGAGACATTTAAGTGAACAGGTAGAATGAATAGAATGAATGGCGAGCCTCCAAGATATCCTGAATGACTGAATAGCAACAAAGAGATGTCTGAAACAAGGGAATAAACATGAAATGATTGTCAGCCTGGATGTTTCAGGTTCAGGCAGTGATGCCCAGGATTTATTTCTTTTTTCAGAGTGTACACCTTGCGAAATCCCCAGTTGCTGGTCTTGCAGGAATATGCAGGCATTTGTCATGGACTCTGACTGCTCTGCCAAGTTGTGACTCCTCTGTGACTCTGTCTCTCTGGTGGGGGCTGGCTTTTACCCAGCTGGGGGAGGTTACCGAGCCCTCTCTGCTCTTCTGTGGCTGCCACTACAGCGAAGGTAATTTGTAGCAGTGGGGCAGTGGCAGCTAATTGTCCACAGGGTGCAGGGCCATAAACAGGAAGCTTTGTGAAGGAAATCATGTTGCTTTGTTGCTGTGAGTAGATGAGAAAGGGAAATACAGAGGGGTTTTTGATTGCCTTTCCTAGGTTTCTTTTCCTGCCTGAATTAAAAGCTTGTATGTCAGGTTCCAGGCTCTCTGCCTGCCTTGCGTGGTTTCCACAAAGTGTGGCCACTAAAGTGGGGTGTGGATTTGCTCAGTGAGTGACTAAGAAGGACTCAGTATCACAGCAAGAGAGCAGCAGATGGAGGGAGCAAGTTGTCCCAAAATGTACTGCAGCAGCCCCTCCTGCTTCTCCGTCCTTGTGCTGCAGCAGCCTCTCCAGCTCCTCTGCCCTTGGGACTGTGGCACAGCACCACTGTGCAGTGCCAGAGGTGGCAGCGCTTCTGTGTGTGCTGAGAGGTGTCGAGTCATCTCCTCACTCTGTGTGATTTACTTGGGATCGAGGCACTCTCTTACTGCTGTTTGTTGTGCCTCTGAAGAATGAAGTCCTGTCCAAGATGAATTAATTGTGAAAGAACTGAGTTTTTCCTTTGTGTTTTCATCCTTTGTTGTTATTTTAATAGAGAAATCATAGTAATCAGCTTAGCCTTAGCATGTCGAGAATTGATGAGCATCTCTGATGTGTAGGAAATGTCTGTTGAGATCAGAAGGCAGAGGGAATGGAGTGAATCATCAAGTCCTGCAGAGAATTGAGCTATAAGCAGCAAGGAAGAATGAAAGATAAAAGGCCTTTTCTTATAAACAGACTTTAATAGGTTGCACAATCTCCTATTACAAATCAGTAGGTAAGGAGGAAAAGAAGAATGAAAGATGAAGTATTTGAAGTGGATAGTTTTACCCAAACATTTTTTAACTTACAAGCAAAAGTGAATATAACCAAACAGCAAAGTTCTTCTGAGCCTGTACTGACTGAAAGATCATTCCACTTTTCCCCAGCCAGATTTTTTTATTCACCTAATTGTTTTCTCATTCTCTTCTAACTTGTCTACTTTGCATCCATAATAAGGAAGAGAACCATGACCTGCTAAATGAAAAAAAAAAAACCAAAAAAATCCCAAAAAAACCCCCAAAAAACCAAGCCAACCTTAACAGCAAATATTGTGTACATACCTTCAGACTGGCTTCTATGGCATTCTCCTCTCCCCAGCTGCTCATCCTCAACTTTCATTAATTTATTATCATTATCAAATTGTATATAAAAGAGATTCTTAAAGCCTTTTTATGATATTGACCACAGCCAGGCTGGAGTGAAATCCAGATTGTCAAACATGGTGTAAACCCAAATCTCCATTTTTAAACATGGGGTCTACCTCAGTCACTGCCTAGACTGACAAGAAAATTCGTAGCAGATACACAGATCATCTTGGGGACAGTAGCATTCCAGTAATTCCAAAGGTGGCTAGCAAAATTGGAGGGAAAAAAAAGCCAAACCAAAACAAACAATTATTCTTCCTGAGCTCTCATTTCTTCTTCCTGTAAATGTGATTTCAAAAACATGTTTGGAAATAGGATCTGAAAGGGTCATGTTCTGGGACTCTGGAGCAGACTAATGAAAGGGATGCAGTATTAAAAAAACTTGTATCTGTGTCCATTTAGGTGCACTTTTTCCTGTTGAAAGTCTTTTTTTGATGCTGGAAACGAAGTCCACAAGTTGGCTAAATAATCCCCAGCTGTTTAAGGGATGAACTCATTAAACTCTTGACAGAGGCTTCTGAACACACCAGCTTGAATATTGGTTACAGTGAGAGTTGTTAACCCCATGTTTGTCTGGATGCGCTTCTATCTTAATAATAAGTTTACAATGCATCAACTCAATTAAAAGGACTTTCTGTTCCTGCAACCTTTTCTGCTAGCCTATTCCATTTTGTATTGTTCAGATAGGTTTCTTGCTACTGGCATAAGATTTTGAAGCAAATTTTGAAATTCTTTCACTTCAAAGGAAATTCTGTGTATAAAAAAAAAAAAATTCTTTCCATGTCTGTCATTCAAACTTGGTATCTCCAAAATGTCAGAACTTAGATTTTATTAACGAAGAAAGGCTGTAATAGGACATAAAACCAATAGATCTTACAAACATTTGTACAAGACACCTAAACCATCTAGCTGCATAAAATGAAAGAGGAATAAAATTAATGGGGGGCAGTTCACATTCTTCACACTTTCTGCCTGCAGCTTTAAGGCTTGCAGCAGAAATTGAATTCTCTTTAAGAAATAAGAGCAATGAGGGTATTTTTGAGGTAGGCTGTAGAACATCTTTAAAATTCTCATTAAGCTGTATAAAAAGGCAGAATTTCCATGGTTTTTAAATGATTGTCCTGTAACTGAAATATTAACATTAAGTTGATTAAGCATTCTGTCAGTCTCCATTTGAGATATTCATTAATTTTTCAAATGAGACTGATTATGAAATCTATTATGTATGATGTTCTAACAAGACAGGTGTGTCTGTAAGTTAGAGTAGGGAAAGTTAGGCTATTTTTCTTTTTAATAGAATAGAGAAGGAAGGTTCAGACATAAACTGCAAACACTTTAAAATAGTAAAAATGCTTAATGTATATTGCCATTTAACCAAAAAAAACCCTGTGACAACATACTTTTACCTTCTTGAAATAAGTCAAAATTATTGGACTTCTTGGCTTTTGATACCAAACTTTACTGAAATAAAACTGTTTTTACAAAGCATTGTAGAGTTGGGTTAGGTTTGGTATTTTTGCAGGAGGTTTTGATGGAATTGACTTTTTGTGGTGGGAAGTTGTTCTCCCAGAATATTTTGACTGCCTTTTTTTTTTTCCTTAAGTGCCTACAAGCTGGCTTACAGACAGTCTTTTTTCAAAGAACATTTTGAAATTAGTCTTCACTTGTGCTGCCCTGATTGGAGAACCAGGCTTTCAAATTGAGATGTTTCTAGCTAGAAGCACACACACTTGAAAAGATCACAAAGCAGACAGGCTGCATCCTCACCTCAGTTTGTGGACATATAAAGCTGCTAATCATAGAATCATTTAGGTTGGAAAGGGCCTTTGAGATCATCAAGTCCAGCCATTAAACCAGTACTGCTAAATCTGCCACTAAACTGCGTCCCCAGAGGCCACATAGACACATCTTTTAAATACCTCCAGGCACAGTGGCTCACTCCACTGCTTCCTTGGGCAGCCTCTTCCAGTGCCTGGCCACCTGTCTGGATATTAGGAAGATTTTCTTTGCCAATCTAAACTTCCGCTGGTGCAACTTGAAGCTGTTCCCTCTCATCCTCACAGTTGTTATCTGTGAGAAGAGACCACCTCCCACTTGGCTACACCCTCCTTTCAGGCAGTTTTAGAGAGTGGTAAGGTCCCTCCCGAGCCACTTTTTCTCCAGGCTAAACACCCCCAGCTCCCTCAGCTGGTCCTCTCAGGACTTGTGCTCCAGACCCTTCACCAGCTTTGTTCCCTTGTCTGGACACATTCCAGCACCAAAATGTCTGTCTGGTAGTGAGGGGCCCAGAACTGAATGCATTATTCAAGGCGCTGAGTACAAGGGGGTGAGATTTAAATAATTAATAAAATTTAATAATTTCCAAAGGTTAATTATATCATAGCAAAAGCAAACTTCTAAAGCAACTTTCTTGTGACTTTTAATATCATTCTTGTTGTTTTGATTAGTGTTGTATGTAATATTTCACATTTACTTTAAATGTCTTAAAAAGCAGCATATTTGTTTCTCTTCTAGCCTTTCACAAAAGTCAAATAATGGGATTTTTTTTCCCCACTTACTCCCAGGCCAGCACAAGCTGTTTGCACTCCAGCGATTCACCTGCACATGACTGCAGCCACCATGCAGGTCAGCCAGAAGGACTTCCAAAAAGCTCAAGAACAGCTGAAGCTTTTGAAAAAGGATCCTGGGAATGAAACCAAGTTGAAACTCTATGCTTTGTTTAAACAGGTAGGCTTGACTTGACTTACTTTGTTTAGTAAGGAGCATTTATAACCTGAGGGGATGGACCTGTAAAATTTATTTAAAATACAGGCTGTTCAAATGTATTGTGCATTAACAGGCCCTTGATTTTACGTGCTCAAATTCTGTTCTTGAAATTTTAGCCCCTTAAAATGCCTAAATTCTGAGGGAAGCCAAACCTGTTTTTTTATGCTTTGAGTAGGAACCTTTATTCAAAGAAACAGAGCAAAATTACATCCATTGTGGGATGCCTTCCATATAATAATATTGATTCAGCTTTGGAAAATGGCTTATGCCTAGGAAAAAAAAAGTAGGCTGCATGCTTCCTCTTAAATTTCTTGTATCTGCAGTTATCTGGGCCTATAATATAATGGTGTTGACATTTGACAGTTGATTTCTGTGGTATTTTCCTCTCTTTTTTTTTAGTATGGTCATTGTAAGTTTTGTTTGGGGTTTTTTGTTTGTCCATTTTGAATTCAAGGAACTGTTCCTCCACAGTTTGAGTGAAGGTTATTCTTTACACAGCATGAAAGGGGACCTTTCTAGAAATAGCTTTATGTCCATAGCAGGGCTTGTATTGGTATTTGGGGAAGTGTTGGTGGATCAGGAGTGACTGCAGGGTCAGTACAGGCTGTGGCTTGTTATGTTGAGGAAGGCAATCAGTAACTCATTTCAAAAAACCTTAAAGACAGCTGATGGTTCCAGGTAGCTTTACTAATTAATAATAGTGAGCTCATAAATGTACTTTTTCTTTCTTTCCTGCTTCCCACTTGAAATATTTCTTTCCAATAGTTTATTTTTCTTCAGGAAAACTGATCATAGAATACTTTAATCAAAGGTTTAAATAAGTTTGTTTCACTCTCTTTTCAGGCTACTGAAGGTCCCTGCAATGCTCCAAAACCAGGTATGCTGGACTTTGTCAAGAAAGCCAAGTGGGATGCGTGGAACTCTCTTGGCAATTTGTCTCAGGTGACAAAACCCATAATTTCCCTTAGATACTGTGTAGATTACTCTACCTTGAAGTGTCTGGTCTTTAAGTGAGTGGCTGATGACAAGAACATGCTAGTTGAGCAACTCTGCTTCAGCCATCAAAATGTTTCCCTCTGTATTCCTCAATCACTTTACTGCTTCAGTGTTTGGAGATTTTTTTTGTGTGTGTGTGTGTAAGCCTAGTTCTACGTTATTGCTGCTAGCTTGTATCTGTGCAAGAGATCTTATGTGGTGATTTTCAGTAAATGTAGTGTTCTTTTGTATTATGGTCTATTCTGCTCTTGTCTTTAAGAAAGATGGATTGAGCTTCTCAGTTCTTACAACAAAACCCAAATCTCTGAATTCAGCATATTCATAACTTTGTCATTTTAAAATGTCAGTCTCTTACACTGTTGACTAAAAGGCTAGGAAAAACTGGTGTATTGAGAGCCTCTTCATTCTTTCTTTCTCAATGCATCTTGACATTTTTAGCATCTTTAATAACCTTTAGAGAAGTCAAGTGAAGCAAGCCGGAAGAATAAAGATGCAGAGATACATAAGCATTCCTTTTTCATGCAGGCTTTAGTAAGTCTGACTGCATATAGGTACCATGGTTTCCTCAGTCGCTATTAAATGAAGGAAACAAACTTTTCAAATCAGCTGTGCTGCATTAGGGCTGCTGCTCAGTAGTAGTTGCTGAGCTCAGTTAAAAAGATTCTTTAATATAGAGGGGGTTTTTTGTATTTTTCCTTTTTTTATTTTTTTAAACAAAACATTGTTGCATAATTTCATGAATACAACATACTGTTCTGCTTTAGGTTTTTTGGGGTGCATTTTGATTTTTTTTTTTAGCTTGAGGTTTTGGATTTATTTTTGAGATGGCCCTGCTGCTTTTAGGAGTAGTCAAGAAATACTTAAGGAGAAGAATTGGCTCCTCAAGTTAGAGTGGAGAGTGGATAGACAATTTCATGTGCTACTCATTATGGATTATAGAATTGTTCAAAGTATATTATCCTTTCAAGCCAATAGGTTGTAACAACCAAGTACTTAAAATTCTTTTAAATCACTGCTTACTTTAGAAATAGGGAGACAGGATTCTTTAGGCTTCTGAGTGTCATGTTAGTGCTAAATGAAAACTTGTTAGTGCAAGTGAAAACTTCTTGTCTTCAAGCAGTTTTAAAATGCTGTAAGATCCATTTCAGTGCTCTTATTTTTGGCAACACTATTCTAAAATAAAAACTTCGGTTAGAGAAATGTCCAACTGGAAAGCAGGAACAAAGGATCCACAGAAATGTGTAAATGCTGGCAATATGACAGAGGTCTCTCTGGTAAGCTTAGGCATGGATGGGGGCACTCTTCCAGCAAAATAAATGTCATTATCCAAGCATCTATGCACTTCTCTTTTGTGAATCTATTGCTGCTGCTTTTAAGGTGACTTGAAGCATGTTCTGCAGTGTTCAAATAATACGTGTTCCCATCCTCACCCCCTTAATTGGAATATATTATAATAGAGATTTTTGTTTTCTTTTGTCCTGAAGCAGTCACCTTCCCCTCCCCCTGCATCCAGGTACCCATTTTATTAATACTGTAACTGATTTAAATTTTAGCTTTTCATAATCTTGTGTGTGTTATTTTCATCTTACCTTTTTTTTTTTAGTATTTTTTCCTTTTTTTTCCCTTTCTTTTTCTTCCCTATTTTTTAATTTCTTTTATTTTCTTGCAGGATAATGCCAGACAGAAATATGCTGAACTTGTCTCAAGTCTGGTCTCTGCAGAATCTGCTAGCCAGCAGAAAGAGGCTTCTCCAGAAGAGGGCAGACATGATGGCTACGAAACATTAATAGTTACTACCAAAAATAATATCACGAAGATAATGTTTAACCGACCTGATAGGAAAAATGCCATCAACCATCAGGTAAAGAAATGAACTTGGGAGGATTAATGATTTATTTCTTTCTGGATAAGCTACTTAAATCTTTAGAGTCCTTACTACAGGTTTAGCAGAAGTGACTGAAGCATGGTGGTCTGAAGTTTATGAGGGATTAGTATTGTGACTTCAACAACAACCTAAGGAATAAACATCTAGTACAAAATGAAATCATTCAGCTAAAATTTTACAAATTAGGCTTTTTTGTGTCTCTTGATTTCTTTCAAACAATATAGGATTATGGTCTGCACTAAATTAAAACGGCAAACTGCAGGAGGACTGGCCTGTGGTTTGCATGCAAGATTTGACTGCAGCCTTGAGTATAATAAAGCATTTGTGCAGCCTTTGGCTCAGCACTGCTGCATGCGTGTGTAGGTGATCCTCTGTTTCCCGTAGTTACCTTCATGAGTAAGTCCCTCCTGTTGGAAGCATCATGATCATCCTGGTTCACAACTGCAGAGATACCAGAGCAGGGTCTTCACACCACTGCTGCTGATTCTTTCATGTGTTATTTTGTCCACTTAAACTGCTGTATTGAAATTAGCTGTTTCAAGTCAGTGTTTGTTTCTGCAAAGGACCTTATTTTGTCCTTTAGGTTTGCACTGGAAGTTTTGAGTATTGCAAGTGTGTGTCTTTATGGTCAGAAGTACTTCACGTGTAATACCAAACTTCTTGCGCATGACAAATTTTTCAGTGCTTAAAAGGATCATAGCTAATCTGTCTCTTGAGTTCCTTGTTGTCAGTGTCAATCTCGTTTTTATGTTCTTTTGCAGCATCACATTTGTACTTTGTTGATTTTCCTTTTATGCAGATGTACAGAGAAATTATCAAAGCACTTGAAGAAGCTGGAAAAAATGATTCTACCATAGCAGTTATTACTGGTATGTTTTATATTATACCAAAGTACAGTACTGACATGAAATTCCTACCTATGCTTAGACTAAGATAAAATTAAGAGAGGAAATTCTTTCCTATATTATAGACCAAAGATTTTCCAGGGTGTTTTGGCAGATTTTCTTCGAGCTGGTGTTTCAAATTCTTAAGTAAGCTTGCCGTTACATCAAAACATCTGTCTCAGCTGAGAAGATGGACATGGAATACTCCTAAGGGCTTTATTACTTTTGAATAGCTGCCTGTCTGGTCCATCCTCATTGCAGAGAAGTGTCTTTTTAGGAATTTAGCCAAAACTTGAGTTTTGGCTGGCAACTAAGTAGTGTGAATTCAAGGTGAATTTGGGCTTAAACCTGTTTACTCTGAGGTAATTGCATGCAAATTCTTCTCCACTGTCTGCTTTACTGACACCTGGTTCCCATTCCCAGGATGCTGAATTTCCTTTCAGTAGCAATGACTGGGCACCACAGCTGTTACAAGATAAGAAGGGTGATTCACACAACTGGAGCTGGAAAGTCTAACACATGTATAGCTATGAGTCCACAGCAAACACCTCTGCACAAACCTTTCTGTTCCTTTGCACACAGTGAATAAGAGCACTGCAGTGTAAAGTAGGTCTCATCCTGTGAATGTCCTCATGGAGCATAGGGCGATTCAGGCAATTAAGTCATGCAGTCTAGCTTTTAAATGCTGCTTGCTTTTTTGGTGGTGCCTCAAACTGGCTTGCTTATACATTGAATACCAGCTTATCTGTTTTTTACTGAAGAACCATCTTCCAGTACAGTCATGGCAATGCAGTGCTGTCAGTCTTATCCTTAGACTGCTGTGCCTTTTTCTAAATAGATCATTAAAAATGTGAAACTACCACCTATTAAATAGGTTATTCTATCTACTTTTGATTTCTTTATCAGTTTGAAGGTGGGTGAAGAGAGATGCATCAACTTACATTTCCATTGTCCTGTTTAAAAAAAAAAGTTTCTCACATCTAATTATTTGAATGCTTGTGAATTGACAGAAAAAAAATACCTGGGGAAGTATGCAGGGAAAGAAATAAAATATTTTTTCCATCTGACACTGTTGCAGAAAAAAAAGAAAATTAATTTTCCCCATCAAATATTTCACAGTTAATGTTCTTTGGCTTTTTACTGATTGTTCTTTTCAACAAATTGACAGTCAGAAACTTACTTTTAAACCATAGATGTCCTTTAAGATATTGTGTATACTTCGAGAAAATCCCTCTAATGACTTAACAGTGTTAGACACTGGGGATAAAATTCTTTTGTAAATGTAATAAATGAAAGCTTCTCTTTCCTACTCAGAAACCATTGGTGCATTTACTCCTATGTGTTCTCTGCAGGAAATGGAGACTACTATAGTAGTGGAAATGATCTGAATAATTTCACTAATGTCCAGCCTGGTGAAATGGAGAAGATGGCAAAAGATGGAGCAGTATTACTCAAGTAGAACATCTTGGTTTCATATATGCATAAGTTACTGTAATGGGTAAAATATAATTTGCAGGCATGGTTAGAAAACAGCAGGGACCCAGTTATGCTACGATTCATCTGTTTAGGTGACTGTGTCTAAGGGCGCACCCTGTGCATAAACACAAAGATGGTGTGGGAGGAAGTGGTATTAATTGTATGAAATAAATAGATTAATATTAGAAGTCTTTTTAAATACAGTGATGCTGAAGACTTGATTTCATTGTTTAGTTCCCAAAGTACATGCAGATATAATGAAAAATTGTTTTAACTGTACATGAAAAAATTGTGGGGTTTTTGATATCCAGCAGTGTCTACACTAGCAGGAAGTGCCAAAATACCTTCGCTGTCAGACTTCTTTGAATAGAGACAGGTGTAATGAACTTGTTCAAAATTGCCCAGTAATTCTGAGATCTTGGTTTAAATTTGAATTTACCAGTTAAATGAATTTCTTTTCTAAGGCCAAGAAGATCAGGGATATCATCTGACACAAGGGGGTCTTTCTTTTTTTTCCCTGCTTAAGCAGATTTTGTCTTCTTTTTTACTTCTGTATGTGATAATTGCATCTGAGAGATGCTTGCAAGTTGGATTGTTTCCTCAGGCACTTGCAATTGGTGGAAAAGCTAAAATACACAGAAAAGCAGTGGTTTTGATTTATGTTTTAAAGATGAACTGCAAGTTGGATTGTTTCCTCAGGCACTTGCAATTGGTGGAAAAGCTAAAATACACAGAAAAGCAGTGGTTTTGATTTATGTTTTAAAGATGAACTGCAAGTACTCAGTTTTGTAGCTTTTACTTAGGTGAGCTGTGTCTGTGGGTCACAGGTGCCCCTCGAAGTGATCATGATGCAGTGTGAGCCTGTTGTGAAGATGTTACTCAGTGGCACCTGGCAAGTGTTCCAGCCTGCAGTGTTTTGTAGGGTGTTCAGCACAATGCAG
Organism: Corvus kubaryi; assembly: GCF_017639235.1. NCBI lineage: Eukaryota > Metazoa > Chordata > Aves > Passeriformes > Corvidae > Corvus > Corvus kubaryi. The sequence goes on from NW_024582057.1 coordinate 7,948,993, forward strand.
TGTCGTGTGCTTTGTGGTATTTAACCTTGCTCTTGTGAGAAGCCTGTGTTTGCTGGGCTGTTACTTTTACACAGGCACAGTGTTCCACTACAACCAATGCACAGAGATGCCAGAGGAATGGAGTTCTTACAACACTGTTCACTTTTGGAAAATGCTTGATTTTGAGAATTCATTTCGCACCTCTTGGATGGAGAAGCAGCTGTCAGATGAAGCAAAATGCTGTTTCTTGAGCCTGTGCAGAAGAGCACTAGGGAGTTCTGTGCTGTGGTAACATCCCAGTGTTGCTGCCTGTTGGGGCTTCACTGCAGAACAGAGTCTGTGAAGGGAATGGCCATCCCATGGGTGGAGTTGGGATGGATATACAGGCAGAGGACTCTTGTCAGTGACCTGTATTCAGCAACTGTAGCTGAAGAGGAAAACACTTCCATAACTTGATCGCAGGAACTAGAAAAGCTCTGCTGACATGTACATGTTTGACTCTTAGTTGCTAAGGAAATGCAGCTGTTTCAAATAGCTCTTATTTTGTTAGAATTCATTTCTGAGAGGCTGAAAAACCAAAGACTATGTAGTTTCTATCTAGCTCTTGGGTTTTGTTATGCAGTGTCTTATCACGTGTTTTGAAATTTGTATCTATTGGATGAAAAACACTTGAGATGTGTCTCTTACATCTTACACCTTCTGTTTTCTTTTCCCTCTAGAGAGTTTGTGGGTCATTTTATTGATTTTCCTAAACCACTGATTGCAGTGGTAAATGGCCCAGCTATTGGAATCTGTGTAACAGTCCTTGGGTTGTGTGACCTTGTCTATGCTTCTGACAGGGTAAGTACATGGCCTATCCCAAGACAGTCTTTAAGCCTCTGTCTGTATTAAATATTTGATTTGGGGTAATCTGAAAGAAAAGAACACTTCAGAAAAGTCTTAAAGGTTTTGTATATCACATCAAGGAACACCTGTCTGTATTAATTACCAGCACAGGGGTACATCAGGGGTACATCAGTGGTTAACATGCATGGAATTCCCTGTGCTGTAGTTATGCTTATCAAGTTACTAACTCCAGCTTACAGACTCTTTTTTAAGAGCCCCTCTTCAAAGCTGATGTGAAATGATGTTTGTAAGGCCCGTTTTAGGTGTGAAAGGGGGAGAAAAAGTTTGTTCTGGAATGGAAGTTCAGTAACTGGCTGAAGTAATTCATTACAGATCACTTGTGACCATGTCACTCCTGTCATGTGCTTGTCTAATGTGCATGATTTATTCAGTCAATTATGGTCCATAGATATCTTTTTTTGCTACAGGGTGAACCTGTTGTTTCTAGTTCTTCAGTTTAAAGAGCAGTCTATATTCATCCTCCCTTAGAATAACCTTAGCCATCAGTGTACTTAGCCTATTAGATATATCTCAGGTTTACCTTCTCTATTCAATCTTTTCCTTTTTTTGAGCTAAACAGCTGACATTTGTTCAGCTTTTCCTCATGTGGCCTGTAGACACATTCCTCTGGACTCCTTCCATTTGCTCTGTGTCTCTTTAAGCGTAGTGGCACAAGCTGGACACATCAGCTCATGTCTTACTGACGTGAAATGGAGCAGAAGAACTTCTCCACGTTCTGCAGGCTGTATTTCTGATTTGACATCCCACTGTGTTGGGCGTCAAAAATCAATATGTTGATTTACATACTTGTGGGCTGATCTAACACCTGGATCCCTTGCTATAAAGTTGCCAGTAAAACAGTTTTCCCTGTCGTGTGTCATATGCTGCATACCAAGTTGTTCCTGACAAACTTTAACTTGTCCGTATTCAATAGTATCTTCTTACTTATACCTCTCAATTTTATTAAGACTATTTGGAAGTCTAATCACTTCCACTCAGCGTATCATCTCCTTACAGCCATGAGTTAGTATAGATTTAGTTGAAGTTTAATCCAAATAAGCATGAAATGTTTTGTCCTGTTAATATTATCCTTCTTTCTTGAATGGCTTGAAATTCATACTTGAACTTCCTTTACTGCCTGATAAATGCATCGTATCTTTGCCTTGCGTTTCTATTGTTTTTTTAAATCCCTGCAGGTTTATATTAGTGTCATACTTACAGTCTGACATAGTTTTCACTTTCTGTATGTCTGTGTTTAAAGTCCATGACAAGCTCATTATTTAGAGTCTATTGGTACCTTCCTACCTGCGCTGGGACAGCTTTTGCTTGTACCCTAGGTAACAGTTCTTGGAGGATTTCTATAGGATCTAAGCTAGCCTTTTACTTAGATTATCCTTCATGACAATTTTCCTATTATCTTCAAGTTTATGGAAGCCTTCTCAAAGTTGATCGTTCTCTGTTCTAAAAGATGGTTCACTGTTCAGTTCTAACTTGCAATTATGGTATTATTTTGTAAGACCCCTTGCTGCATTTCTGGCACAGGCTCTTTTTAGATTTGCTTAAAATTTGGGGAAAGAAGATTCAGTGACTTGAATTTTTCAGGAGAAGAATAAACTTGGTGTGCCTTCAGGAGGGCAAAAATTCTGTTTGCCTCCTAAGTTACTTGGAACACGTATTTAATAACTTTTAAGGCAGATGTACATGAACATCCTTTCTGTAAAGACTTTGCACATTAGTTTCTCTAAGTGCTGTATTCAAATAATGTAACTCATCAATAGGGTTGTTGGATAAGGGAATGGAATTATACAAGCCAGCTCTGGGGTGCATTGAAAGGATGAAGCAATGATTCCAGATGGCGTTTGAAGCCTATTATGGTAACAGTTCAGATGTGTTTGGTGAACTCTGTCTCAGTAGAAGATTTAAAATGAAAATTAAGTGCTAGTACTTTAATTCCATGCTGTGATGTAAGGTTTCCTTTATTTTGTTCCTTTTTTTTTTCAAGGCTACATTTCACAGCCCATTTAGTCAACTTGGGCAGTCCCCAGAAGGATGTTCCTCTTACCTGTTTCCAAAAATCATGGGCTTAGCCAAGGTAAGAATGACTACACTGCTTGTGGGATCATCTGACCTTCGTATGTTGGTATCCTCTGACCATGAGAGCAAGTGTAGTCTGTCCATCTTTTATTTTCTCTGTTTGCTCTAGAAATGAGGAAACTACATAATAGTAACTTAAAAAAAAATCAAAGGTAGAAAGAAAAATGAAGAAGCAGAATCCAAATGTTCTCAGAACAGCATAAATCCTTTCTTCTTCTTTTGATATCCCACAGAAAAAGTCTTGGCAGTTTAAAAGACTTCTCTGATGTTTCATGCATTAATATAATGTATTTTTTTGAGCAGGGTTTAAATCTGTAAAGAGCAGATCAAGTGCTTCATAGATATCCCAGTATCAAAAGTATTCTATTCAGTGAGATACAGCCTGCCAGTACATGTTCTAGAAATCTTGGAGTCACTGAAAAAGCGAACAAACATATTTATGATGAGGTAATTTCAGATTGCAACCTTGGAGCTCTGCTCGAAAAGACATGTGCAGTCCATGTACAGCAGTGAACAGTAGGAACTGTAGGCCAGTCCCTAGTGGTGAAGCCCAGGCATTGACACTGGGCGTGATACTTGCTTAACTGCTTCATTATGGCCTGAATGATGGGACTGAGTACTCTGCTCGAGCAGGGGCTTTGAAGTAGACAGTATCTGGCAGTTCCTTAATAATAACAATAATCATCATCATCATAATAATCTAGTCTCTGTTCTTTTCAGAGGGCAGATATTAACAAGCAAGAGACTAAAATGAATGTGGTGTGGAAGCATGCAGCTTCCCTGTCAGATTGCTCAAGTCTTGTGTCTTATTGAATCACACTTTCTTTTTTGTTACATAGGCAAGTGAGATGTTGCTTTTCAATAAAAAGCTGACTGCAGCAGAAGCCTGTGCCCAGGGACTTGTGACTGAGGTCTTCCCTGACAGCAGTTTCCAGAAGGAAGTTTGGGCAAGATTAGAAGCTTATGCAAGCCTCCCCAAAAATGTCAGTATTTTTCATTTTTCTCCACCTTGTAAGCCTGTAGCATTCCCAGTTCTTCTGCCAAACCTCTCCTGTCACTTCATTTCACTGCATCCTTAATTGAAATAATGAGGATCATTATATTTTCCCTCAAGCACAGATCTCTCCCTTTGCTGCTGGGAAACAGATCCCTCTCTTCTGCTCGGTGTGCATCTAAGATAGTGCACTGTCCAGAGAAATGCAGTGGCTGAAAAGCCTTACAAATTACCTGACTGCTCCACCTGTGCAGTGTCTCTCTGAGTGCCTTGAGTGGCTTTTCTTAGGTTTTTATTTTGGCAGTAGTTTATATTTAAGAACCTTACCACTGGTTCTGCAATATTAATTGTACTGTGTGCACTCTGGGTGCTCAAGATGATGCTGGGTGGCTTTACTTTTTGCTGAATTCAGTGATCCTGCTCCCTGGTTTAGGGTTGGCAAGACTACTGAAGTCACAGTGGTCTTGTGTTACCTTGAACAGGAGGAGACAGCTGTGCCAGCTGCTGATAATGCGGGTTGCATTTGACACTGCAGACAGTTGAATGGGTTTTGTTGCTTTTGACCATCTACTCTGATAATGAGCACTTAGTGGACTGCTGGTTTGCTTCCCATGAGCCTTCTACACCTTATTAGCAGTCTGGGGAATTAAATGCAGTAAACACTTCCAGCAAAAATGTTGACTAAAAGCTGAGAGATGTGATGTTATTGCAGTTGGGTTAGGATGTGATGTTATTTGCAGTGAGGGTTTTGTATTATTTCCTGAAGCGTTCAAGTATAGAAAACTCACCCTCCTAATGTTCCTCTCTTTATTCTCCAGTCCTTGGCAGTGTCAAAGCAGCTGTTACGAAGTATGGAAAAGGAGAAGCTCCATGCAGTCAACAGTAGAGAGTGTGAAGTGCTGACGGAGAGGTGGTTGTCTGATGAATGTGTAAATGCTATTGTCAGCTTCTTCCAGAGGAAATCAAAACTCTAATCTTCACCAGTAGAATAATTCACCAGCTGGCAGTAGCCTAATCTGCCGTCATCGTTAATGAACTTTCTCTTCAAATAATAATTCTTATATCTTTTCATGTGGTATATCTCTGTTCTGAGTACTGGGTTAAACCTGGTTCACAAAATGAATACACTCTTATGTGCCTTGGATCCATTATGGATATTTAGGTTGGGGAGAAAAGGTTTGTTATTCTGTAGGCACCAGTGATGTTTCTGAATAATACTAAAGCAGATTGTCTTTCAAAAGAATCAAGAGATTCTATAGCACCCTATTTTGATAGCTCTTCAATAAGTATCTTATGAGTGATTCTTTTTATTTGTCTGTGGGGAAGGAAATGCTGTATTAATGAAACAATAAATCAAAATATTTAATTACTGTTGTGGTGATTCTTATTCTTTCTGTGAAACATCCTCAATGAGAGGGCAAGTAGTTCATGGGAGCCCTATTAATATAACAGTCTGTAGTGGTTTGGTTCAAAATACTCATTACGGTTTATCTGCTGTGAGATAAGAATTAGGAGAAATGCAAAACAGGCACCAAACTTGAAAGAATATAAAGAAGTTTATTAACAGACCTAAAAGAAGAAAAAAAAATTATACCACCTTCAGAACTCTCCTCCTCCCCCCACCTTCCTCCCTTCTCCCACTGACAATGTGAAAAGACAACCCTTAAGATGTTCAGTCTGTTTACCACTTCCATAACAACCTTGTTCAGTCCATTTAGGAAGAGAAGTCTCTTCTTGCTCATGCTATGAAAACATTATCACAACGAGACAGCCGCCCACTTCCAAATATCGTTCAGTCCATTCAGGAAGAAGAGTCTCTCTGCCTGCATGTGAGTCCCTTCCCTCGACTTGCAGCTTTTCCCACAACTGCTTTCGAGGGTCCACTCTTGAAGTTTTTTGGGGTACAATTTTAAGGTTGAGCCGTTCAGAAACAAAAACAGAGGCCCTTCTCCTTCCCTGGGAGCAAAGGGTCTTCATCATCTTCATCTTTAGGACTATCTCTGGGAGCATCTCTAGGGACTGAGGTTTCTCCTTTCCCATTTGGAGCAAAAGTCCTCATCTGGTTCATCTCTCCCTGTCCAAACTTCTCATGAAATTACAGCTGCGTCAGCATCTGCCTATCTCAGCGCAGGTGCTTTTGCTCACAAGTTGAACACTCCACCCCCCATATCTTCATGAAATTACAATGGGTACTCTGATATATCATAGCTTCACAACAGACTTTCAGCTTTAAGCATCTCCTCTCTCTCTTCCCTCAGGTTTTCAGCTCTTCACAGCAATAAAAAGGGTTAATCTCACCTCGGCCTTGCAGCTTTGCAGCTGGAATGTTGAATTTTTCTTATCGCAGTGGAGAGGGGGGAGAGCCGAGCCGCTCCGGCTGCCCATGGCAAGGCAGTGGGGAGGGTTCCATGGCTGGAACAGGTCCATCGACCCAGGATGGCCGTGGCCTGGCCCGGCCTGGCCCAAGCAGGACCTGGCCGGGCCCGCTGGCCCCCACACGGGGCCCGCAGCCACCTGTGCCAGCGCTGGAAATGAGAGAGAGAGCCTGGAGGGGGAGTTTGCCTATTCTTAAATGTGGATCACAGAGTTGATCACAACTTTAAGTGGCTTAGAGAATTGTCCATATTCAAACTGGCCAGCTGATAGGTTCTTTCAGTTCCCAGAGGAAACTGTAAGCACCCCTTAGCAAGGACGTCCCTTCCGGGACTATGCCTGCTAACCTATGACACAGTCCTACAAAAAAGCGTTCTATTAACTTCACATTCAACTCAAAAGATGTTTGTTTTGAGCTTTGTGGATCTAATCTCCAATGCATTTTTCCATTAATTGCTTCATATGACCCCTTTTCTATGGAAAAGTGTCATGTGTTTGCTTTCCTAAAGCAAAAATGCAGCCCTTGATAACCTGTTGATGGATGAAATAGCAGAAACAGGGATTCCTTGATCAGTAGATGCCAGCATACCTCTTCCAGCAATGGGAGATAAACCACTGCTCTCTGTGAGTAATGAGAATAAATCAACGTTACCTCTAGGGAATGGAACTCCTGAGTGGTTTTGGTTAACTTTTGGAAAAAGTTAAACCATTGTCTCAGATCACTTAGAAAGTTCCTAACTTCTATGTTCACAAAATGTTTGTTTTGAATTAGCATCTTTAGTAATTTATGCACATTTTAGAGGTGTCTGGTATTAAGTACAACAAAGTCTGATGAGTCTCTTAAGACAATTTCTATTTAGTCCATACAACAAAGCAGCAGCTTGGGATAATTTCTTCTGAAATACAGTCACTTATTAATTTTATCTATTATAATTAGATTGTGAGAATTACATCAGTGTTCCTGAACATTCCCTTCCAAGGTGTCACTGTTGGATGGTGCCCATTTTCCTAATGGGGGTGCAATGTACAACAGGATTCAGGTCCTGCTTGGCACAGTTATAAACACACCTACTCTGCCACTGTGCTTGTGTAGAATCACAGGTAAATAATCAAATAGATCACACGAATACCAAGGACAAGAAACCTGCGCCTCATTTCAGAAAATAAGGTGTTCTAAGCTTACACTGATCAGACCTGCAACACTCATGGATTATATTCATTATAGTTACTGCCAATACAACATCTGTTTGACTAAGAGCACATTTGAGACCAACAATTAGAAAGCCAGAGTCTGTCAGAACCCACAAAACTCTGCATGGAAGTGATGTACTCGGTACTTTCAGGCTGCATCATGAAGCCAGCTTTTGTGTTTCTAACACTGAATTTACAGTAAATATCCTGTAACAACTCTGCTGTGTTGAAGTGCCTCTCCCTTGTTCCACCTGCATGTGAACACTTCCATGAAGGTAATGTAATAGATCTCTGATCTGAACAAGGATATAGAAAGTTTTCAAACGGGTTAGAATGTATGATGAAAAACTAAACTATGATCATCATTAAAAGGTTTCCTGCATCTAGAAACTTTCCTGGGTACTTACAGACAATTATACATGTTGCATAATTGTGTAGAAATCAAGAAAAATGTTCCCATTTGCAAGATTTTTTTGGAAGATTATTTGTCCTTGATTTGCAAGTGAGCAAACATTAAAATGCACTCTGTATTGATATTACATATATATGTAATATCAATACCAATCAGTATCAATACATTTTAGCCATAAGTAGGTGGAGTAGGTCTAGAATGCAAAATGTAAAACCTTGGGGGGAAAAAGCAAGCCCAAAACCTTTGTCCCTACCTAAAATTCCTATCTTGTTCATGCAGACCCAACACCTGAGGTCTAAACTAAGTTTACTAAACTAAAACTAAGACTAAACTAAAGTTTACTAGACTTAGTAAACTAAGCTAAAAACTAAATTACACGTTTGTAGCAGGTTAAAATTTTCTAGTAAAAGATCAAAGGGAAAAGGCGAGTTGATAATTTCTGAGAAGCATTTTCACAAGCACTGTATCTCTAATTGGTTTTCTTTTCTTTGCAGGGCTCTTGTGGACCTTTTGCTTAATTTGAGGCAATCTGAACATCAGTGTAGCATAACAGAGGTGAACTTTGTTGGCCAAATAAATTAGGTATCCTGCTTTATTTCATATTCCATGTGCTTATTCTGAAATGAATTTCTGATATTTGAACAAAATTTTCCTTACTTTAGCTAACTCAAAATATCAACAAAGAATGAATGTTCTATGCCTGGAAGAAGACAAGTGAAGGCGAAATTGCTCTGAGCAGGTAAAATAATGTTTTAATAATTATATCAAGTTCAATTGAGTAGTTCATGTCATAAGCACCCACCCGGGCCAAACAGGGGAGAGCAATGCATGCAAAGACATGTTAGCACTCTGGAATTAAATATCAGTATGTAATTATGAGTTTATGTACTTTTTAATTGGAGCACTCAACAGGTTTTTATTAATTGATGTCAATTTTTTGTCATTAAAGTTATGGAAGGCCATTTGGGAGGTAAAAACCAGTATGTTCCAGTAGAAGCCTGGAGTCTCCTATTGAATGTGTTAGTCTGTTGCAACCTGAAGATGCTTGTAGACATCTAAGTATACAATTCATTAACCCCATTATTAATATGATTTCTTCAGTAAATACTCTGCATTCTCTGTCTGATTGTTGGTTTTAGTTATTGATGAAGTAGGATACAGCAGGAAGGGAGGGTTTTGCCTGGCTGTTTTTTTATTGATACTGGGCTTTCTCTTCCAATTTAGTTAAGACCCTAGAACTGCAAGAACCACGTCAGTACTTTCAATTTCAAACAACATTTCTTGTGCACCACGTATTCTAATCCACAGGAAATGCTTATGCAGATTGAGAACTTCAACCTGAACTTTGAATAATCACTTATCTTGTTTTCCCTGAATGTGTACACAAATAATGATATCTCCAGTTTGTATCCCTCATGATAATGAGGGATATGAAATGGGTTCACCCTAATTAACATTTAGTGATGTGTAGAGTTTCATGTTTTCCAGCCACTAAAGTACCTATTGCAAATGTATTTTTTACCTGGTATTTTAGATAAAAGTAGTGTAACTAATTCACAGATATGAAATAAGGAATTCTTTACCTATTGATATGAATGTTAATTTAAAAATCCGTAAAATACTTGCATAGTTTAAAAAAAAAGAAATTAAACTACTTACAGAAATTCCATGGAGTTTGTAACAACTTACCTAAAAGAAGATAACAAAACAGTTTCTAAGTTGCTACAATTTGTATTGAAGGGATATTTTTGCTGCCTCACAGCACTGCTGAATGTTGTTCTATTTCTTTTTGACATTTAAAGTGATGAGTGCAGAAAATTTTAGAACTTATTTTTTTTTAAAGCATCTGAGCAACAAAAAAAAAGCCAGCTTCTGACCATATTGTTCCATTAGTCCTGATCTTTTAAAAATGTGTGACTTTACAGTTCTTTTGTGATACAAGTACAGAATGCTGGTTTTTTAAATCAAGGTCTGCCGTTGTAAAAGGAATAAAAGAAGGTACAAGTAAGTACACAAAATTAGTGGAGAGAATTTCTTGGAAATCTCCTCCCTATTCTGCAGTAATAGAACAAAACACTTTTGTCAAGGACAAACAGTATCAAACCGATCTAAATTCCTTCAGTAGTGTGACCTGCTTGGTGTGTAAGTGGACAGCGGTGAATGCCATTTCAGTTTAGTAAGGCTTTTGTGCTGTTCTGCTGTGCAGCTGCAATTAACAATTCCAGGAAATGGGATCTAAATTAAATCACAGTTGTAGGGTTGTAGAATCAGCTGAAACACTCAACTAAGCAGCAGTCATCAGGTTATCAAAGTGAGAGGGCATAGACTGGGATCTGCAGGAATTGGCTGGAAGGGACCTTTAAAGATCATCTAGTTCCAACCTCCCTGCAATGAGCAGAGATACCTTTGACTAGATCAGGTTGCTCAGAGCCCCATTTCACATCACCTTGAATTTTCCAGGCATAGGGCACCCTCCACATCTCTGGGCAACCTGTTCAGTGTTTCACCACCCTCATTGTAAAAGTCTTTGTTCTTAATATCCCATCTAAACCTGCTCTCCCCTTCAGTTTAAAACCATTACCCACTGCATATCACAACATACCCTGCTAAAAAATCCACGTGTGGTAATGGTGTGAATCTTCACATGTACTTTTTACTGGAAAAGCACACAGAAAGAATTTTCTGCTGCTGCTTTTGCTGATTGTGTTTGTAAATGAGTTGGATGTCAAAAGAAAACATTATTTTATAAAATACATGGCTAACACCAAGTTTTAACAATTGTGAGCTGGATTGTTCATAACCAAAAGGATGAATTTCAGTGAAGAGAAGCACCTTTCCACTGCTGTATTTTCTTGGATGATTCTACCAATGATTAAATTATTGTCTAGCAGTGCTGAAATTGGATAGCCCAAGAACTGACATAATTGCTCTAAAATTGTTACCTCAGAACCATTTCAGTAAGGATTAACTTTTTAGCAAACCTTAAACAGGTTTGTTTCAAATTCAGTTCCTGCTAATCTAGCCATCAAGGACGGACAAATTCTGCAACATGAAGTAAGAACCCAAAAAAACATTCTGTTAAACACTTCTGTTTCCCACACCCTGCCCTTCCCTCATAGTTCTTCATCTCTGAGACTGTGCTCTCCTTTTGCTCTTGCTGGAAAACATAAAGGTGATACTAATGGGGTGGAGAGGGGAATTGTCCCAAGTTTTGCTACTATGTGCTGTAGCTAGCAGAGAGCACGTGGCCAGGTTTTGGGAGGTTCTTCTTTTCAATATGCTTTTGCAAGTTTTTTGTAAACTCTGTATTTCAAAAGATTTAGGAAGAATCTCTGTGATATTACATCTCCTGTTACAGGACATTCTTGTAGCAGCTGTGCCTTCCTCCTATAGTAAATCAGGAAAGCAATGGAAGTATGTGTGATTGTCTCTGCTCAGTCAACTAGAAACTGGGAGAACCATGAACCAGTGGCTTCTGCCACTCTCTCCTTCCCTACTCCATAAAACCCTGTGGAAGTCCTGTGGCTTAAGAAGTGCTCAGCAAAGGCAGATAGTATTTTACCTCTGTGATGGGTACAAAGCCAAGAAACCACTAAAAATTTTTAAACTCTTGCCCCTTAACATTCAAAACCAGCTTAAACAAACCACAGTTTCCCCTGTGCCTTTCAAGTTTCATTTCCTTTTATCATTCCTATTGCAGATGAACATCCTGATAACACTCTTACTTTCTTCTGGCCAGTGTCTTATCACAGGGCGTTCATCACAGGGCACTGGGCTGCTCATGGTTATGGGAAAAATTAGATTGGAGCTAGAACACTTCTTAGACCAAAACCAAACTGCGAGGTTGTGATTTTTGGTTTATTTATTTATTTTGCCTGGCATCTAGCTGTGTTACGGAAGTTGGGATAGCTTTTAATTCATAACATTGCAGCACACACTCTGAACAAGACCGTGCTTTGCAACAGTCAAATTTCTGTCACTGAGGGTCAGCTGGGTGGCAGGAGGGAAGCTGAGATGTTGCCAGTAGTTTGTTACTTGTGTTTTGATGTCTTGGTTGCTCTGTTTTGTGATCAGTGTACTAGAAAACCAAAAACATGTTGTGAATCCAGTAGGAAGAGTACAGAAAAGGTCCCCAGCCTCCCCCTGGCCCTAGAAGCATGAGAAGCAAAAGTGGGTGTGCACCTTCTTGTGGGAGTCTGGAACAAATTTGGAAGTCGGTTACACAGGATTAGTTGCAGTCTTTGGAGCAGAGCATCTGTGAGATATCCTAAATTGCTCTCAATTTCATATATTTAACTACTGTATAATTTACTACAGGAAATGAGGGTTTCTGGATTATTTTAAAAGAGAAAAACCTCAAGAAAAAAAGGATCTTGATCTGGGCATTATTTGGGATTTTCATGTAAGCATAGCTCAGGTTTTTTATTAAGGCCTTATAAATATAAATAGATTAGAAATTACTTGCAAATAAGAGTGGACGTGGTATATCAGCTTTAATGAGCTACAGAGCAATTTGGGTCAGCTTGTGAAACCACCCATTTCCTACCCTGTCAGAGAGTGCTGGATGTTCTCTGTAAAAGAGGAAGGGACCTCTATGCCTGAATTTGCTCTGCCAGATTTATTTAAGCCTCCTAGGGGGAGGAAATGGATAGGCATTCTGTGCATTTTAGTTTCATCTAAAAACTCACAGAATGACCAAATTGTCATTATCCTGTGTGAAGGAGATCACCCAAAAGAAGACTGATTGCAGGTACTCCTCACGTTCAGCCATGATGCAGCATCTTCATTCAAGAGGCGGAAAGGAACACACCAGTTTAACCCAGCTGGCCTAATCTGTCTGGATATTAAATCCAAACTAGATTTTATGAAATTATTTACAGAATTCTGTGTGTTGCCTTCCTAGTTGCCTAGTAGATACACAAGTAACCATGGTATGGAGGTCAGCTTGGCTTTGGTTGAGCTAAACTTTGTTCCTGCCCCTGGAAAAGCTGCAGCTCAAATGTCAGATTGTTTTACAGAGTACCATGGTAACATTTTTAGGCTGAGTTTTGTTTTAGCATAGGAGAAAGAGTTGTAGAATGTCTGAGCTGTCCCATTTACGCAAGGAGTTTTGCCATTGGTAGTTAAGAGCTGCTTGAAAAGTGAATATGCAGAATGTCAAACCCAGACCATTAAATGCCCTTTTTTCTGCTACGACAGACGACTACGGAAGGTGGCTACCAGTGAAGAAATTCACCTGCATCCTCTAAAAAACCGTATTTCTGCCTGATACTGTGTCAGATTCCATGACAGATCTGCCTCTCCAAAGGGAAAGGCCTAGTGTAGCTGCAGGTTTAAATTGGCTTTCAAAGACTTGAAGAACACGTCAGTTTCACTAAGAGTCTGTGAAAAGGTCCATTTCCTGTACCAATAGAGAATTAGGGTTTTAACGTGTTACTGGCAATCAAGAGTGCTTTCTTCTCTGCCTTCTTGTGCCCAGTAACCTTTGTTATCAGCTCCTTTCTTTTTAAAGCTGTACCGACTTTCTTTGCTTCTTACTCGTGGTAGCTACTATCAGTCCCATTCTTTAGACTGGGGGTACTTGAGTTATCCTCAGTGACCCCCTCCTAGTTTCTTTCCACAAGAACACAAAGCCACCCTTCATTGCACTCTCACTTAAAAAGTCACTTCTGAGACTGAACCATCAACAGTTACTCTATCAGTTATGGCCTATTTGTTTATACCTGCCCATAAGAAGCTTTAAATTATTTCTCATTAACTTAAACCAAACACTGAATCTCTGTAAATATTCATGTGTTTTCATTATTTTATAAATAATTAGCTCATACCTACTTTATAGAAATATCTGGGCCACAATCATCAAAATCAATGTTTATGATTTATGACTAAGACAGTGAAGAATTCAATAGGTGTATGATGGAAGGAAGGCCAAGGTTTTACATTTAGAGTAAGTATTGTCACAAGTTAAAATTAAGTTTTAATTATCTACATACTTAGATGAACAAAACTAAGACATGGATGTGTAGAACACACATGTGGTAGTCCCACTTCTGTACCCCCACACAAATATACTTAATAATGTGATACATAATTTACAAGTTATAAATAAAAACACACATTCCCTCCCACTTCACTTTGCTGCTACTCCCAATCTATTTTTTTTCCCTTATAAAGATTAATCTGTAAGTACATACGACTTCCCTCTGCTGCAATACAAGGCAATTCTTTCCCCCCTGACTCAATACAGGTTAATACCTTGCTATAAAAGATAAAAAAAGGCACAGTGAAAAGTAAAGTGGATTCACATGAAATCTTTGGTGCTTAGGGGGCTTCCAAAACCATGGGAGACACAGAGACGCAACTTAACAAAAGCTCCATTTTACATATTCAGGAAGACTTTTCCCAGAGATTCTCTAATGCCTCTGATACCGAAGGATACAACCCCATTCAAAGAACTATACTTAATTTCTAGGGCCTTTAAAACTTGTTCATACATTTCATAGCTTTGCAGTAGGAGATGCAGGCACAACGGAAGACAGGATGCAGGCAAGTTTTAAGCACAGTTTATTAATTTCAAGCAATTGCCACTTCTCAACATTCTCCACCCACGTTACAATTTTACACATGCTGTAGAAGATCCCTCTATCTCCAGCAGTATCACAGTCTGGTCTGCCTTCTGTGTGGGGGTCAATACACACATAAAGGTTCTTCAGAAGTTTAATGCCACTTACCCTATGTATGGAGATAAAGTATTATTAAAAAGGTTTTAAAGGAATCATTATCAACTATTAAAAACTCTTGAACAGTAATTAATTTTTAAACTAAGTAGTAGACACCAAGGTAATAAAAACACATTCTAATTCCACAGGGCTGGAATCTTGTTTTTTCTGAAGGCTTGGAAAACTGAGTATGTTAAATGTGAAGCTCCTTGTCACCATGAGGGAGAAGGAAACAGAAATCAGCACAGTAAATTTAGCCAAACTTTCTGTATGTAGGACCTCTAGCAAAGATATAAGTTAAAAATTTGTGCTCAGGAGGAGAATATAAGTTATCCTCCCTCTTAGATGAGCTGAGAAATTGTTCATTCTGTTGCACAGCTGTTCTGTTTGCACCCAGCCACAACCATGAGAATTCAGCTGACTGTGGCAGCCACAGCTCTCTCCTCGCCTCAGAGACGTCAGGCTACAGGGACAGGCATTGCCCAAAACTGGAGAGGGTCCTTAACAGCGTCAAAAAATCCTCAAGTCCAGAGGTTTTTGAAGCTAGAACTAAAGATTTTTCTACTGTTGCCCACAAGAAGTATCAGCTAGATGGGAGACTGAAATCCACTTGTTTTAAATAACCCCTGCCAGTTATTCTCTGTATTGATAATTGTTTGACAGAATTGAAATAAATAACGAACCTACTGAAGTTAAAGAAAAAAGTGCATCATCTGCTTAAATGTTTACTGGTTAACACATTTATTTTAACCAAATATAATGGCCAGATTTTCTGCCTAAATGTCATAGACTTTGTACTGCTCAGTCGATCATTTTAAGAAAACTACATTTAAAGAGTAATGCTTATTTACCTACATTTAATTACAATAAAAAAAAATCTCTTCAACCAGAAACAAAACAATCTATGTAACAAATTCTAATACAGCGAGTATGTTTCAGGAATTATCAGTAATGCAGCAGTGTTAATCAATTCTATATTGAAATGCTGGAAACTAAAAGACTGAGACAGAATTAGATGAAGAGCATTTTTCATATCTTTTATAGGACAGAAACCTTTGTTCATGTCTTCTGGTAGCCTTCATCTTCTTTTGAGCTGCACCTACAACACAAAGAACAAGTAAACGAGCAACTTTATGCTTCTCCAGAACAGCTTAAAATAATTCTGTAGGTATTAAGGGGCATCTTTTCTACTGCTTTGTTTCTGTATCACCAACTCATTTCATTGTTTCATATTCCTATTTTAAGAATAAAGTACAAAGCAACAGAAAGAATAAGCTATTACTACATCTGTGTAAAAGTGCCCTCAGAAGTGCTGCCTATGTTGTAAAAGTGCAAGTTAAATACAGAAAGCGTAACTAGCAAGCAACTAGTGTTTCCCTAAACATGAAAGCTAACTTCTTTCATTTCCTGTATGAAAAAGATACCTTAAATATGTGGAAATAGGGAGAGATTGGTTTTTATTAGTAATTTTACAATATAAATTGAGAAGAGACAGGTTGAAGGTTCCAAATAGGCATACAAAACCACCCATCTCCTGCTCGTTTTCGTAGTTAGTTCATTACACCTCCTGGGTGGGGTATTCCCCACCAGCAGAATGACCTGCTTTGTGGCATTTTTCCTCATTCTTGAGTGCACTAAGAGTGCATGATTGTTGCCATTATGTACCTAGATGGATACAAAAATCCTTCTTAGTTCAAAGTATTATAAAGTACGTGAAACCAGTGGGGTTTTCACAGCCTGTCAGAATATATTAATAAAAAATGAAAAGATGAACTTCTTAACATGGTCAAAGAGAACATTAAAACAGCAGTATGGACCTGAAAAAGTTGTTTCTGTTTTCCTCACCCTGTATAACCAACTCAATTGTCTCAAGCTCTTTTAACTTGTTGCTAAATGTTTATCTACACATGCTGTCAGAAATAACCTTGTTAGGAAGGTGAAGTTGGTGTCTCAGCAAATCAGACCCATGGAGTAGGCGTTGAGTGGCCTGTGACTCGCTTTCCTTTTTTCTCTTTCAGCACCATCAGAAGGAAAAGTGAGAAAAACAGCACAAACATTAGTTAAAGCCTGAATTTAATCCCATGTCCTACAGGAATAATTTCATTACAATGAAAGCAGACAGACAGTATCTGTAGGGTTTTTTGCTTTGTTTTTAAGCAGTGATAATTATTTATCCAATTAACATAGCCTATAGCTCTCCCAAAGATCATAACATTTAATCATCCCTTTAATTAAATGATTAATAGGAAATGCAGGGCCGGGTCTTACAAATTACCTGATTTACCATCACTGAAGACAGATTCTTTTAAAAATGGCTACAAATGCCTTGTTCACAAAAGACTTTATTATCTAATGATGCATACTGAAAACATACAGAAATCTGCATGGTCCACTTTACATGCAGCAGAACAATCTTCACTTTACAATAAGTAAGTGTCAACTGTTTTATGCAAGAGACAACACTTTAAAGTCACATTTCTTAAAGAAAAGCTTCATTTACAAAAGAAATAAAAGGTAAAGAAGCAATTACCGCTTTTAAAAAGCAGCTGCTTTGTTCAAGAGTGGAAGGTTTATGCCTGTATTGAAAGACAACATGATCACAAATAATGAAAACAATGAACAAATGAAACACTTTTAGCATAAAGCAGTACACTTTCAAAATGACATACAAATAGTTAAAAATTTCATTATGTTGTCTATCTATCCTTTAGATATAAGGTCTTTCGAATGAGATCCCAACATATGTAATTACTAAATGAAAACTCTTCTGTAAGTATTGGTTCTATGTCATAGTGAACTGTATTTAACAAAATGTATACAAAGTCTATAGCAAGTTGATTAAAAAAATTAAAGTAATAAGAAACAGTACACTGAAGGCGCTCTATCCATCAAGTGCGCTCTCTCCCAGTTTTAAATGTGATGAACAGAACAGAAGTTGTAACTATGCCACGGTTGCAATGCCAGAAAATAAAACAAGATCATTTCTCAAACATGCAGGGAATTCTGCCACAATGCTATTGTCTCTCATTTGTCAGTTGTTCCAGTAAAATAACAGCTTAAACACCGGTGATGTTGATGGGTTAGCTTACCTTCAGTGTACTGAAAGTTGTACACAACCTGCTTTAAAAGAGGAGACCATCCCTGCGGGCAGGCTCAAGAAGGAACAGACCCCCTTCGGCACTGACTACACCAAGGGCATGCTGCTGTGGCCTGCACACACACACCTAGGAAAATGTGAATATAAACAGCATTTATGCTGGCCATTTTGTAAAGACAAAAATGAAGCCAAGTCTGCTAAAAACAAATCAACCACCCAGTATTACTGCTCTCTTTTTTTTTTTCTTTCTTTTTTTTTATAACAGATGCTTTTTTCTTTTTATAATATATACGAACTGCAACCATATACATTAGCATTGTACTTTTGTGCAGTCTTGGCAATTAAAACAGTTCTACAGTGAAAATTTTCACATAAGACACAAAACAGAATTACTCTAACATTTCTAAAAGAAATATCAGCCTTGATGTTAATTCAAATGTATCATTTCTTCCTCAACTTTGCAGGGGAAATATTTATGTTTATATACATTAATAACTGCTGTGAAATTTCTTCAGTCTTTGTATCTTAATTAATCAAACCCTTTGAACTTCTTCATCTGGTTTAAATTTTCTCCTGGATGAAGGCGTGCTGTAGAGCCTGGTTGATGCTAATCCGTTTAGCTGGGTCTAGCATTAGAATCTGGTCCAACAAGTCCTTTAGCTGGTGCACTTTTTTACGCTGGTCTTCAGGGAGTCGTTGGCACCCAATCAAGTCTGCTAATAGGTCCTTGGTTGGATTAATGGTGCTCATAACAGTAACCTTCTCCTACAAACACAAAAATGGCAGCCTTGTAGAACAGAAGTAATGCACAAACTCCCTATCCATCCCTTTTACAGAGCTTCAGCAGCAGCTTTTCTGCAGGCTTGTCTCGTATCAGAGCAGCAACACCCTTCCCCCACACGGCCTCATAAAATCATCACAGGGCAGAGAAGAGTGGAAAACACACTCTTGGGGGGAGGCCACCAACACAGGTTCACATGAATCTAACATCCCAGTTAACTCAGAACATGGAAGTCCACATGGAAAGTCCTATATCTGACCACTATTTCGTGATTCTTCTTAAATATGATATGTCAAAATTATACCAAAATTAATAGCGACCTCATACAATATAACCACATCATACTGAAGTTAAACATCCTTCTACAAAATGAAGGCAGAATTTCTTATACTAGTAATCTAAGGACAGATTATATGGAGGCACCCTGTATATCTACCAGATTAAATTTAGATTTCTCTTAATCGTGTTCCTACATCCCAGGAAAAAAAAAAATCTTTTGCTGTTTTATAACTCTGTAATCTGTCCACACTGCTGCAAAAGGACTTTCTAATAGCTTATAAAATCTTGTTTTTAATTAAGAAGCCAAGGTACATTTGAAAGACCATAATACTAGGAAAGCTTGGAAAAAGTGATGGGTTAGTCAACACACAGGGGACTTACCCTTTCTGTCACTTTATCTACTTCTATATACATAAAGTTGAGATTTTGATCAAAGTGCTGATCTTTGAACACGCCTTTTCGAATCATCTGGAAAATAAGGAAGAGGCAAGAGTTTCAGGCAACTTCTCTGTGTCTTACAAATTTCACAATTAACATCAATGTCTACTAATTTATTGCAACATGAGTAATTTAATACTAATAAAAAAATATATCAAAAGGACAGGAATAAATGTTCGAGATTGAAAACAAAGATACAGTTCAAACCCCTTGAAAAAGGACACAGTATCTTTTATTGACTTACATTTTTTTTCAGGTCACTGCTTAGAAGGTTTCTGCTTTCACTTTATACTTAGTCTATGAAAAAGAAGCTGTATACTTTCACTTCATAAGATTTTAAATCAGTATAAATTACACAGTCAGAGCAAAGTCTATTACTTACTGTTAAGAAAAAATGTATATGATAAGAAACAGAATTCCAGAAGAACAAAGAATGTATCTTCTACTGTTCATTATAGCAGTTTCAGATATTAAGTACTTATTTTTCTTACCTTGTTTGGCATCTTTCCTTTGAGATCCATGGCAAGTTTCAACATATGATTATTGGTTTTGCCAGGAAACAGTATTTTTCCTGTGTAAAGCTCATATAATGTGCAGCCTACAGACCACATATCTATACCATAGTCATAGATTTTTCCTATAACTGAAACAGAGCAATTCCAGTTAATTCCAAAAAGGCAGACTTTGATATATCACAAAAGCAGACAGATGAAAAAATTCTGATTTGTAAACTATATTGGTGCTGCTCCTCTTAGGAATAAAAATTTACCATAAAAGAAGGATGTAAACCTTTTAGCTTTTAAAGTACCCCTATTTTAGAAGGGGAGGTTTTTACCTAACACCTAAACCGATCAGCTTTAAATTAGCAAAAACCAAGAAGTGAGAACAATACCTCTAAATTGAAACACAACTATAACCCATCAGAGTGACTTCTCACTGAGCTGATCACCAACATACATGAAGAGTCACACAAACATGCCTTCAAAGCCTGAATTTTTGACAGCCATCATACTTCCAGAGTCATGTTTTGCTAAGACTAGAGAATAAATCCAAGTCAAATTTTCATCTGCTAATACTGGCATGTGACAGATGTAGCTAATCCAAAATGTACTTACTGATTTCTGGAGCTCGATAAAATCTACTAACTAGATAGGGTGTGATGTCATTATCTGCGACATGTGAAGCTGAGCCGAAATCACAAAGCTTTAGTATTGTTTTAGACTCATTCACCTGAAAGTTAAAACATAAATATCCATTAGCAAAAGAGAGGCGTTAAGGACCTTTCCCCATCATCTCACTCACATAAACAAAATCTCCATCCAGACTCAAACAACCTACTTCCATTTTGCAGAAAGCAAGAACATCTTTCAACTATTGATGGGAAAATTCCAAATATTTCTCCCATGAGACATTGTCTTATTTTGGAAGATCTGCTTTCTATGAAGATGGAAGTGGATGAATGTTTGTTTGGAAAAGATTTTATTTAGATGCTGTATTATATTTCTTCCTTACTATTTATACCACAGTATCATTTTATATCAAAGTGTGAACCCTTAACATTTTCAGTAAATTTGACTTCACCTAAATTAACAGAATGATATGAACTTCAAATACTTCATTTTACACTACAGACCATGCAAAAAAAGTTTTAATTATTTGTTACTTACCAAAATATTATCTGGTTTAATATCTGCATGTAGGATATTGCATCTTTTAAGAAGTTTTAAAGCCAGGAACAATTGCTGGCTGTAGGAACGCACAGCTTTAATATGGAGCCCAACATCTTTCCCATACTTCTTCAAAACCTCTCGTAAATTCATACTGTTAAGGGAAAGGGGGAAAGAAAGAATTGGAAAGAGCTTAACAAAAAAAACCATAGCGGCCTCTTAAACTCTGAGACAAACTTGAACAAACCAGTTAGCTTTAAGTATTTTTTGAGAAAAGCAGCATTTGACTTAACATACCACTCTGTGAGCTGCAGAATTGAAATAAAAAGGCTGGTCAATCAGATCTGTCCTATATTGTGTAATTACTTACTAGACTGGACTTTACTTAGTTCAGAGCATACTTTTTAATCAATATTGATTTGAGAGGATTTATTTGCACATGAACAGCATTTTCTTAACAACCGTAAAGCCTTTGTACTCATTTTCTTCAGAAATAAAAGAAAAAGGAAACATGCGAAACACAAAAAGTTGAGGAGATTTTTTTGGTGACTTAAGCAGCAGATGAAAAGACCATCATTCCAGGACAAAAACAGTAATTGGACATAAATAAGGTACAAGCGTGTTATCAAGAGATAGTGCAGGACAAGACAATAGTTTGTTCTACAGTTAATTAATGAAATATGATAGTAATCTCACAAACTTTGTATTGTTTCAGTATATAACTTATGCTCACCCCAAATATGGCTAAAATTGAAATATGACATACACAGAAAACTCAGGATATGAACAACTGATGTCTCTAAGTAGGAATGGGGACTAAGGCAATTAATGTATCTGGATCTACCATAAAACAGTATTTACAATCAACCTGTCACAAGAGCTTAATTACTTGAACAGAACGTGAGCATGCAAAGAGCCACTGTAACAATTTTCTTCCTTAGACTGTTATTATATAGGTACTCTTCACAGAATAAACAGCAACTCCTGAATCTCTCTGGGAATGCATTCTTAACAGAAACCCTTAAAATGATGAATTATTAAAACTAATAAAAATACTGACATACACAAAAAATCATTAAGTAGTACCAGGAAGAGGAACCACACATGATCTTGTTTCAAATATTTTCTAGGCAGAAAACTCACAACAGCTAAAAGTAAATCAGAAATAGTTCAGTAGCCTGTGATTTGTGCCGCAGACAATTTTTTTTTGTTTCAAAGTTCCTTGCATTCTTGAATCTTGGCATGAGAACAAGGTATCAAAACAACAGCCAAACCCAGCAAGGTAAAGAATGCTCAGTAGTACTTTACCTTTTACAGACAGCCCCAAACATTTGTCACCTTACCTGAGTGGCTCAAATACCAGACAGAGATGTTGTTTGTGGTAGAAATGCCTGAACAACCGTAGACAATGGAACTTGTCATCAGGATCAGCATCATTGAGTTTCTTTAAAAATTCCAGTTCTTTTAGGCCAGTTTTTTGCCTAAAAACAGAGAAATGTGATTATAAAACAAAATCAGTTAAATTCTAATATCTTTTTAAATCTAGACATTCACTTGTTGGTTATAGTTATCCAGGAATGAGAAGTGTCTTGTCATTACCTAACATACCACAGCTAAAAAAAATGAAACCACAGCAGTGGTTTGCTGTCAGTGACTACACACTGGGTAAGTTTATTTAATTCTTGGATCTTCACTGTACCATTGTAACCTACTTATCCTTTCCTTCTCACTCTCAGTTGCATGTAAGGCTAAAACTGGATTTTGTCCTGTAATATGATAAATTTTAAACAGCACTCACTAGAGTAGCTTACTTTTTAAAAAAAGTACTTTGCCACATACAACAGTATTAAAAGAAGATTTAAGCTGAACTGACTATAGATTCAATTACACACCCAAGCTTATTACCTGTACAACACACCAAACTAAAATAGCTTAATCACGCTCCCCCTTTTGCCTCTAAAACTTTTATTCATGTAACTAAAACCGATCCAGTTATACACACAGTAAGACAACTTTTAAAACTTCCAAGGTAAGAGACATGGAAAACATTTTCATTTAGGTTGTCTTTAACAGAAGAGGACACAGTGACTGTATAAACACTGCAGCAGATGGTAAAAATGAGTATTGTAGACAAGTCCTCAAATGACACAGTTTAAGAGATCTTACTTGTTAATGTTGACTCATTCTGAAAGACCTCTTTTTTTTTTTTGTATTTCAACAGTGAGAGTCCCATCCCTTTTTATCTATCTTACATACATACAAACATTTAGATAATATACAGAAATAATTAAATGAATGGAAGTCTCTTTGTAAGTTGCAGATGACTGACTGGGATCCAACCCATAGCCTGCCAAATAGATTTGGTCCATCGAAACAGTCCACAACTCCCATCTCAAAAAACATACGGCTCATAATTAGCTGTAACCTTGTTTCTCGCTATCACTGCTCCCTGCGGTTTTGCAAATGAGAAAGTGCCTGATGAAAGTGCAAGTACCCTTCTTCCCGTGATAGCTGTAAAGAAGTGTGGATACATAGTCCTCAAGCGCTTCCCATTATCTGGCTCATATTAGCAGAAAAGGCAGCAATCACAGCTGTTACCTGTTACTTTACTTGAAACAAAGGGAGATTCAAATCACATCATGAAAAACTTCCAACTGTTCCACGTGCTTTATTACCACCAAACAAAAACATTACTTACATAAGTTCATTGTTCCTGATGATTTTCACGGCTACTTCTTGGTTTGCTCTGGCCATGTCCCTGGCTCGCACCACGTTACTGAAGACTCCCTGACCAGTGTAACCATAGACATTGTAACGTTTATCTAAAACTTCACCTATATTAACACCTGAGGGAGAAAACCAAGCAAGTTCCAAGTTACAAGGGATAAATGTAATGGAACTTTTCCAGAAAAATAAACCATTCCCTACCATTACAAAATATGAGGGCAAATAGCAAAATCCTTTAATTTCATGGTGTGCAATGTTTTGTAGCACCTAGCTTTGTGGAGATTATGGGGAACAAAGGGTGATTCTCCAAGTCTGGAGTCTTTTCAAAACTGAGGTTAAAATCTGCATGCTCATTTCATCCATTACATTACACACTCAGAGAGGGCTGTGGGGTACATCTACATTAGAACAAAATTTCAATACTTTTATACATGAGGATCTTCTCCACTCAGCACCCTCACTCTATTTGTCCTTGCTGATAAACAAACACAACTCACGGTAATAGCCTTCTGCATCTGTCCAGTTATCCCTGAGATTGGGGTTTTCTTTGAAGTCTTTTCCAAACCCAGCAGCCCTTAGACGAGCACTCTGAAATAAAAATAAAAGTAACAGCTTTGCTTGTGTGCTCTGTATTTTCCCTTGACGTTTATTTACCAAAGCCCTTTTCCCCTACTGAACACTGTTTCTCTTCACAATACAAACACACTTATCTTGCAGGAGAGAGAAACAACTTACTGTTATTTACATATCAGTATTTAAAGACTGATGCAAGGAAAGAGGATGAGATCAACCAACAGAACTATTACTAAACATAAATGGGCAAAGTTTCAATTAATACAAGGAATTTATACAAGTCATGTTAGAATGCACATTCTAACATGTAAGTAAGACTTCTTATTTACAGTAAGTTTATAGTAAAAAAATATAGCAATTTGCAAGGAAAACACAACTGTTTAAGCCTTGAATTTCTGTTCATTACATGCCACTTGTTTCATACTGTTATACATACAAACGTAACACTTCTACAATTGCTGTTGACATCTCTTAACAGACTGGGCAATATTTTGTCACAAATTCAAAACTATGAGTAGTAAAGTGTATCTTCAATTGAACAACAGCTTCTGGAAGGGGGAGCTGCTCACAAGCCATGTAAATCCCCACTTGTAACTTCTGAACTTTTAAAAATGCACCCTCACACACACACTACCCTTCAAGTATTCATCTTTTCCCAAGTCACAGTGTTACGAGAGTAAAACCATGGCAGCCTATGTTACATCCGCCATAAAAATTCTCCAGCTAATTTGGTTTAAGTTAAGAAGAAAGTTCTTGTCTTTACTTATTTCTCAGTGTTGTGCATCAGCAACAATGCAGAGGATCTATAGAGAATGGCACATAAAGTCTCAAAACTAGTCACTGGACTGCCAATATCTGAAGGTCACTGCAGGACATTTAGAGAAAAGGTAATGAAAATGTGTTAAACGAGGAAATGTATCTTTTCACCCCCAAAAAATCTCCAAACAAACCACCAGATTACTCCAACATAGCATCATTAGCCAATTTCAGTATCTTACCCATTTTTTAATTAACCATACGTGAACCTCTGGAAAAAGCTCATATTTAGAACATTGCAACATGGTAACATTAATAAAAAGCTGAACTTATAAATAGATTCATGTTTTTACCACGTCCATTGTATTCAAACAGCAGGTGAATTGCCAGTTGCTTACTCTGGTAAAACTGCCATTTATTTCAGCAGGTTTTATTTCACTGAAATACTAATTAAGAACCAATTTGCCTGCCTTGGGTGACCAAAAGATTAAGAACATACAAGTCACTTAGCTGCACACGCCTTTACAAAATCAAAGTTCTCACAACCCTCAGGTGACAGTGACTAACAAAAATCAAGCAGAAAAAGTCATACATTTCATCTCCAAGAATTACCTACATCAAAGTATGCAGCGAACATATCATCTGATTCTGTGAACATATCGGGAGCTAGCAGCTTCTTCTGAGATGAACCTTAAAATGAAATTTAGATTACTCAGCATGAAAAAAGATGTCAAACGATAACTGTTGCCAGTACAATTTGGCACTTAGTATCTTTACAACATAGTCTAAGATCAGTATATTGGCAAACAGGTAGCTCTACTAACGTTTCTAGCAAATATCATGTCACATATTTGACATTCTAGAATATAAAACTCAGACTAGCTAAGTTCTTCCAAGCACTCAAAAATTTATACCTCCTTGAAAAATTACATATAATAGCTTTCAAGTAAGCATAGCAGAAACAAAAAAACTACATACTTACATGCTCCCTACAAAGAATGCCTATATAGATGTACGTATAAAAAGAAGTATAAAATGACTATGTGTATACATTCAAAAATACAGTCATGTTTTCAATACACAAGTTCAGGCTTTTCTGTTAATCACAAGATGTTCTATGAAAACCCGAAGTTTTAAAGCCCAGAAATTCTTTCTTTGGAAAATGTTTTCTCCAACCCTGCCAAAAAGGACCCGGTGTGTAGCTTTTTGTTAAACACAATGTTTACTACAATGTTAAAGAGAAACATTTTTGTTATGGGCAAGATTATCCCTCTCTCACCTTTTAATCATCTTTAAATCCCAAAGACATTTTACTTGGTTGATAAGATAAAAGCAAAGAAATATAAATTAAGTACACATTAACAAAAGCAAGCAAACTTCAAACGATTTCATTCATGCACACATTACGGCAGCTCTCTATGAACATGGTAAATTGGAGGCCCCCCCTTCACTATGCAATGGAGAAAAACAAATGGCTAATTCAGCTCAGAGGCTTCAGGTCTCGTGATGCACACAGCCAACCACTTCCACACCAAAGAACTAGACTGAAATGTGACAGCATAAAAAAAATCATCCAGTATACTGATACCACTGTTTCAAGGTATAGACCTGTCACCTGACACTTGTGGGGAAGCAGTTTACACCACTGTTTTGAGCTACAAACCCTTCCAGAAACTTCCTCATATTTTCCTTTTAGTTCCAGTTACCTGCACTGGGCTACAATGAATTGTTGAGTAGTTTCTTAGCAACTTATTACCCTGGCCCTGTAAGCGGTCAGGAAAGAAAAAAAAAAATTACTCTTGCGGAGAAAGATAACCCACTACTTTCAGCTGTTGTTACAGCCACCTCCAACCCAGGATCTTACCACCCAGATGTGAGTGTAACTGATCTGGTTTTAAAAACCTTTTTCACATGTCTATGTGGAAAACGCCTATGTAGTTAAGACTTATATTTTCGTATGCTTTAGTATACAAAACTAGAGAGCAGTACATGCTTTGACAAAAAAGGAAAAACACATTGTCTGTTAGACATAGTAAGTCTAAACTTGGGGTATGCAAAGAAAGCACTAGAACAGTTCTTTTTACTGTTCTTATTTTGCAGGAGAACAATCTGAAAACACACGACTCAAGGGAATGCCAGGATAAACTACAGAGCAGTACAGCAGTCCCTAAGAGATGCAGCTTTATTACTTTGAAGAGAAGCATCCACTAGAGACAGTGTATTCAGCCCCCAAGGATACGTGTGGCGCAGGACATGAAATACAGGCTAACTGCAACTCTTCCTTGGAGGGGTTGGGCAGGCTCCACAGCCCTTGTTAAACAGTGCTATTGCAATTAAACTGTAGAGAGAAACCAAAGCAGCTTAAACTAGCTCCAGTATGACCACACAGCATCTACACACACCTTTGACTACTTGGAAGATGGACAGTAATCCACTTTCAAACCACAAAAAAATCAGCAGACTTTCAATACTACAGGGTGCGCTGGGAGATGTTCCGCATTCCTTTTGCTGCAGCTGGCACAAGGCAGGTTTTATATCAAAATTTGTTTCATTTCAACATTGCTGTACAATAGAGTACATGCAGGGGGGAAGAAGAAAATACCTATTTCAGCAATTAGCTATGCTGCTAAAATGGACTTAATAGCAACGACCCTCAAAAGCTTTAATAATTCTAAATTACTACAGACCCACCTATATTCTTCTGTCACAGTGGCTTTGACCAAAAAAAAGGTATAAAAGGAGCATAATTTCCAACCCACAAAAAATAAAGTCTAGGACTATACTAAGCTTCTAGGAAAACAACATGCCTAAGTGAAAAGAAAAATTTGGAAGGGTAATTCTTAACCATAAAGACAGACATCATTATTTGCTCTTCCAAATGTAAAGCACAAATCGTGTTAAGAGTTATTAGAAATACAGAGAACATGTTCCACTCATCCTTCCTAATGAGGAAGATTTATTTTAATGTTATGTTTTAAGCACCATAATATTTGTGAAAATGTTCATAAATTCCATCCCAAAATTCAATCTACTTCCAAGTCTGGAAGTATGTGAGTAAACTAAGCCAAGTATCTGAGCTTTCATAAATTGCATTAGAGAGATTTCAGACAACCTTACCATTGTTCTGTTCAACTGTCATGAGGTTGTGCTTGGCTTTCACTGATGCCTCAAATGTGTCCACATTTTCCCGTTCATACTCCTTAACATCAGCAGCGACCCTTTCTAGGATGTCGTCAGGAGAATTTGAGCGACTGCGTGTACTACTTTGAGGGCTGCTTGGTTCAGATGGTACAGATATGTTACTGTCTTCTGTCTGGCCTTTGTATTTCTAAAAAGAAATTTAATTCTTAATCTCACCGTCACACCTTATCACAATTAAAACATTTTCATATCCACCCTTTCAATGGTCTGGGCTTTCAGCTGAAACCTTAATCTTTGCTTTCATAATCACATACGTCTCTAAAGACAACAGATTATTTGCAGAATGGGATACAACTTCTGAAAATTCATTTTGTCACAATGCACCACAGCCCAGACCATAAGACTGAAACATTCATGTGTGTTCTTTAGGTCTTTATATTTCTGTAAAAAGCAATTATTACTGAATATTAGTTATTTCGTTATGCACAACAAAATGTCAGCAACAACAGATTTATTACTAAACCGTCCTGGCACAAAAACACTGAAACACAGTCTCTGAGGAAAAATTAATTATTTTATATCCTATATTCTAGAATATTTCTCAGTTTTATTAGTGTTATGGCACAGAAGAGTAGCTTTTAGACTCAGTTTTCTAATGTGAACTGGAAATCCTATTTATTCATTTGTGTTGAAAAAATTCAGAAGAATTTAAAAACTTCAAACATCTTTGCAATTTTTGTTACCCTTAAGTACTATGAAATTATACAGACCTCACTTCCTATCCCAAAAGTTAAAAACCAAGATGAAGAAATGCTGCGACTGCTCAGCTGTCAAGGCTGAACTACTCAATAAGAAAAGCAGAGGTTTTCTGTTTAGGGAATTCAGCTCTGAGATTTGCTTCCTGCCTGCACCAACATCAGGTGTAACCAGTCTTTAAACAGAATTTATATAGTTTGGCTCAGTCATAGTTCTGAAGGATTTTACAACGGGCTTTGCATAAAACTCAAATCATGGGCAGTATTTTTAGTGCTACTTAAAATAAGCAGTACACTAAAGCCAGTGAGTTTACCTGATGCTAAATAAATATGCTACAGCATTTTGCTTGCTATGTTCTAATTGTGTGCCAAATCCCACCTTTGAAAAGAGATACCTGACTTGTACTGTACAATTGCACCCCCTTTGGCCACAGCTCCTTTCAGGGGTCTCCATCACACATACATCTGTGATTAGTTACCTTGTTACCTGGAATAAGAAGTTCATGGGAACTCACATGTGCACTAATACATTATCTGCTTTTAGGGAGGAACCCATGAGAGAGTGGCTTAACAAAATTTTGGAATCTGACAAAGACAACTTCTACTTGAAACAAACTGACCAGTTAGGTTAATTGATATATAGTTATATATATCTGTTACACTGGCATTATTATATCAATGATACAGCTAGAAAGAAAACCTCCAGATGAAGATAACTAAAGAACATTTTTGAGGTGTCTTAAGACCGTCAGAGAATGTTTAACTGTAGCAAAAAATGACTGTAGCAAAAAATGACTCACAGAAGCGTCACTTCAGTTTTAAAAGCAATGCTGTGACAATAGAAGTGTAGAGTTTTAAGAGAGACTAACATTTACAATGAGCTAACTGCAAAAATATAGCAATAGGAATTACTATCATAACACAGCAATAGGCAAAGAGCCTTCCTTTACCCTGACACTACACTAAAACCACAGAAGTAGTTCCTGCGACCATGTACCTGAACAATTGCTTGCCGTTGTAACCTCCTTTGTCTGATCTCTGCTTCTTCATCCTCTTCTTCCAAATCAAAGTCTTCAAGACTACAAAAATACGATTTTTTAATATAACTTCATAAACATGTAATTATCTACTGTATTTTACCAAGTGCAGTTCCTTGGCATATAAAACACAGAATATATTAAACAATAGCTGTTCAAGTGACTCAGAAAGCAACGGTGTATTAAATCCCACTGCATATATTTACATTTCCTTACAAAGAAAATTTATCTCTTGGTATCTCTTTGGGACTTTCTGTATTCCATTTTTAATTGCAAACAATTAGCAGCCATCTTTCAAAAGACAACAAACAAAAAAACCTTGTTCCTTTTCACTGAAGCATCATTCTTCCTTAATAATTTGATTAAGAATGCATACTCTTGCACAATTGAATAAGCAGATGTCGAGGAAATATAAACACGATTTGCAAACAGCAGTTAATCCTTTCAGCTATTAAAGTTTTTCCCCAAGCAGTAAGCTCTGGTAATCAGACCAAAAGTTTTCACAAGCTACTGATCAAGCTGAGTTTAAAAACCTAATGATATATCCTCCCCTCAGGTCTGCCCACTAGCCAACAGGTCTTGCTATTTTTTGCATATTCCAAAGTTTTTCAGATCCTCCCAACAGTAATCTGACAAGATCACAAGTACTAAGACATGATTATGGTTTTAGGTGACAACTCAAAAACTACACCATGAAGATAAATGTTAGCTCGTTCTTGGTATCAGTGGAACTGTAGGTTTTAAATAATCAGTGCAAGTTAGAAATATATTCTTACTTTTCATCTGATGAAGACTCCTGTTCAGCTTTCATGCCCTCAGAAAGACTACCTTTAAATTTGTCTTCCTTAACTTTGCTTCTGCTCCTACGTCTATGGCCACCACGTGACCTGGACCTCCTTCGAAGGCGAGATCTACTTCTCCGACCTCTATCCCTGTTTGTTAAGAATAAGAGATTTGGATTTGGGGAGGGTTTGTTTTGGGTTTTTTTTGAGAAGGAAAATCTTTTCAGAAAACATAAATATACACAACGATTCCAAGTAATAAAACAATTTAACTCATGGAGGACAAAATTAATTTAACTGTGCGAGCACATATTAACATGGACAAAAAAACCAGCATAGTCTTTTTACATGTAACACAGCAATCCTTTTTCTTCCTGTAATCTTACAAAACATACTTAAAAACACAGGGTGTCTTTACCTCCTTCGAGGAGATCTACTCCGCCTTCTGGGAGATCGGCTACGTCGAAGGGGTGTTCGAGATCTCCTCCTGATGGGGGACCGAGACCTTCTTCTGGATGGGGACCATCTGCTGGGTGGGCTGACATCCTTTGATCTTTCACGTCTAGACAAAATGTCATCCCTGGTCCGTGTTCTTAAAACAGAGGAAGAAAGTGGTAGTAAAAATCAGGAGCAAGCTGAAAACAAAAAAATCCGTTCTCTCTAAAAACTCACTAGAAAAATCTTACTGCAGGTGAGGGACCACCAGATGGGCTTCTGAGGGAGCGATGGATAAGAAGGCTGCAGAGCTGGCTGCCCCTCCTGCGTGTCTCTCCCCACTCTGGGAAGTGTGTGCCCATACAAAGATCTAGTTCAGGACAAGTCTGGAAACAGCTCCTTAATTACTACCACAAAGCTAAGAGAGGTTTTAAAACAATGCTTGTGTTTAGGTCCTACATAAATAGTGGCCTGTTTTCATGTTTACCAGAAACAGTATTGAAACAATACATAAACCCTAAAATCTTATTCTCGAGAATTATTTCACCACCTTCCAACCATGGTATTGAAATTTAGGCTTAGGATCATGCTACTTCACAGTAGTGACAACACTGTCTGTTTCAATT
Source organism: Corvus kubaryi (assembly GCF_017639235.1). Classification (NCBI taxonomy): domain Eukaryota; kingdom Metazoa; phylum Chordata; class Aves; order Passeriformes; family Corvidae; genus Corvus; species Corvus kubaryi. The sequence goes on from NW_024582057.1 coordinate 7,980,734, forward strand.
TGGGCACTACAACTGCACGGCTTCAACATTTCACACAATCTAAAACAGCCGATGCAAACTAGAATTCTTAATTAAAATGCAAACTAACCCTTCTCAAATTAAAAAAAAAAATTCAAGTCTGATACTATATACACTATTCAAAATTTGTTTATTCTTGTCTATACAGATTCACAATTATCCAAGAAAAAAATCCTTGATGGGACTACTACATTAAGAAGCTTAATTGCATGATAGCAAGAGTTCAATCAAAAATTGGAAAGAATATGAATTAAAAATTTAACAACTATTCTAATGAGGCTGCATTAGAAATTGGAAAATAGTTTCACACTATTTCAAAGGAAATGCTGCTACACTATTTTCCTGCTCCTTATTTTTGATTTTTTTTTAATCAAGTTGGAACAACTTATTACAGGTGTTATATCTCATCAATGAACAAAATATCTTGGATCTGAAAGACTAATTCCACCCATTCTGTGATTTTTTTCATTTGCTTCATCAGTTTCAATTACCTTAACTACAGACAATGATCAGACATACAGAAGTGATGCAAAATAGTAGACAGTGGAGCAATAGGAAAATTTATATGTGAAATTTACTTGTGAAATTTGCATGTGCAGAGTACTGGCAGTTTCTACAAGTACTCAAATGCTGGAGTAGGCCAATATCTTTAGCCCAATTAATTTATATAATGTTCTTGTGAACAATATTACATAAAGAGTCACAGGATGAAGAGTTACAGGCTTCTTGACTAACAAAGCGGTTGTACTGCCAAAACCCAATCAAAATATCTGTTACAAAAAATAGATTAGTTCAGAGATCACAGGGATGAGATAAAAAGTAGAAGCTGATTAAGAAGTCATAGTAACATCACATAATGAGTAACTCCAGTCAAAGACCTGAGGAGTGTCTTACAAGATTAGAATACTGGAAACAAAAATGAAATTACTGGGATTTTTTTTTTGTTAAAACTGTTCATTAAAGCTCCTGAAATTCTCTGGCAGTTTGAGTAATTACAAGTAGTTAAAACTTGAACAGCAGTTTGAGTTAGTTAAGGTGTCTTACAAGGAAAGATTATTTCTGCTGATCTGCAAACACCTCCAGCAAAAAATATTTTAGTAGTCCCCCACTCACATGCTGCTCACCACGCAGTTACAGAAGTATGAATTTGACAGCAAAATTCTAGACACATGCATCACTTGAAATAAGTGTCTAGACAACCAATTCAAACTGGCTGCAAAGCAAGCTGTCAAGAAAAATGAAAACTGAAAGATGCAAAATGCTACAGAGGAAAAGTCAACTACTATGCCAGAAAAACTCAGTGGTTGGGCCGACACATTCCTGATTTACTGAAAAGCAGCCAGATAAACTGGCAGCATTTACAATCCTTGCTTGATCGGGTTAACACCACTGGGGCCATTCTCCAAAGTACCCAAAGATACCCCATACCTGAAACCGGAGTAACCTTCAGTGCTTCAGGCTGAAACTTTCACATTTTTAGGTGCCCATTTACCAAGCTTGATCTTTTACTTAAATTAGTGGTACATAAGTGGTTCCAATTCCAGTTTTAAAATCATACTTATTTATTCTCAGTTCTCAAACTCGGTGAAGCTAAACCCCCCGATACAAAGTTTTAAGTTATTTATTATCCAATGCTGAACTCTTCTGCCTCTTAAACTTCTTACAGCTAATGATTTAACTTCCAAAAATGCATACACTTACATTGGTTCTCTTCTTGGAAACTTGCCATCCAGGCATTATTAGCTTTCAAATTTCAAGGTAACTGCTTTCATAGGCTAAATTTGTCTTTTAAAAAAATGCCAAGACTACACCAATACATTAAACAGATTTCCATCCTTCTCCTTTAAGTGTATGCAAAATATGGTAATTATATACGGCAGTCCAATAACAAAGCAACACTAACATCCCGCTAGCAAATGAAAAACACACAATATTTTAAAGAAAAAAAAAAGACTCTGAGAAGGATATCTTGATATAAAAATTTGCTTACATTCACACATGCTGACTCTATCCATCATTAGGGCTTTTTTTGAGGGGAAATACAGGCTAATTACCCACTTTTAGCCAACGTTAATACATAACACTGGAGAGGATTCGCACTCCACAGAAATTTCAGAAAGCAACAGAACTATTGACAAAGAAACAAAATAGAAGCCAAATTCTGAATCCAACCAGCAATAAAAAGAACACAGTTACAAAACTTGTTCCCAGTAATGGTGTGAGCAGCAAATAACTTAGCACTTTAGCAACCACAAGATGAATTTGCGTATCTGACAGCTGGGAGGAACAGTTTTCTAAAAAATTGAATACATACAAAGTAAGCTTATGATATAATGTACGATCTGATTACCTTTTTTAATACCTATTTACTGAATAAAACAAGGAGATAAACACCAAACTAGAAGACAGTTCATCCCGTAATGTATTTTTGTGATGGCTCATGACATCTTTAAGTTACCTGGGAGAAGAAAGACGCCTCCTTTCTGATTCTCTTCTTTTCCTTTCTGCAGATCTACTCCTCACTCTTCTAACCGGAGACCGGGTTCGAGAAGGTGATCTACTCTGTTTAGATCTACGGTCGTTAAAGAGAGGGGATCTGCTTCTTCTTGACTTTTCACGCTGTTTGGGAGATAAGCTTCTTCCTTTTGGGCTACGGCCAGGTCGTCTAGGGGACCTGTTTTCTTTCCCTGAAGAAGCATCTTTAGAAGGAGATTTAATTGGCTTTTTTTCTTTGTCAGTCTCTGATCTCCTAGGTTTTCTATCTTTGGACCGTGATCTTCTATCTTTGGATTTGCTTCTTAGTTCTGCTGGAGATTTAGATTTTCTACCACGATCTCTGCTTTTGTTTTCATTTACAACTGGAGATTTTCTGCGGTCTCTTGATTTACTTTTATCATCAGCCTTATTTCTATCCTCTGGAGGAGACTTAGACTTTCTGTTTTTCTCCTGAGATCTCCTCTTAAGTATAGGAGACCTAGATTTCCTTGTCTGATCTTGAGACTTACTTCTCTTATAAGGGCTTTTGGATTTCCTCCTTTCTTTTGACTTGCTTCTAGTAGTCTTCTCTTTGACTCCATCAACTCCTGCCTTGGATTTCTTTTTGTCAGATCTGTGCCTAGTCCTTTCTTTTGATTCACTTTTACTTGCTTTCTTGGAACTAGTTTTATTGTCCACAGGTTCTAATTTCCCCTTAGTATTTGACTTTGTTGTAGGTCTTGCTCCATTTCGTGCTTTTTCATTAATCTCCCCCTCTTCTTCAGATCCTGACTCATAACCTTGTAATATTAATCCCATCCCAGACTGGACTTTTCCTTCCATTAATTCATTTTCAAGTTCAGCTTTCAGCAATGCTCTTTGTTTCTCTAAGTCTTCCAGAGGAGCCAAAAAATCAATTTTAGTTCTTTTAGCTGGTCCATCTTCTTTGTCAGAGGCATCAGCCACCTCTTTCCATTTATGTTTCTTATGTTTGTGTCTGTGTTTATGTTTTTTGTCCTTATCATCTTCTGAAGAATGTTTATGTTTCTTGTGTTTACTTCGGTGTTTGTGTTTCTTTTTTTTGTGTCGGCTGTGCTTGTTCTGAGGTTGGTCTGCCTCTGATACTTCCCCATTTTCTTCATTCACACTTTTCTCGGATGCCTCAGCATCCTCAACCCTGCAAAAAACAAAGAGATCAGTACTATAAACTCACTGTAGTCCTTTACCTCATGTTAAGTAGACAGCCTTTTATGATAGAAACTAACTGGCATTTATTCACCTACCTTCGGGAAAATTAAAAATGTACCACTAATTTAAGTAAATTATAACAGCAGATACACTTCCTCAGGAACAGACAGCTATGGCTGCAGAAAGAAATACTATGGATGGAACAGACAGCAGATGCACTGACAAAACCAAATGTGTGGATGGAATCAATGCTTACGCCTTTACGTTCAATTCTGACCTATCTGTTAATAGCATACAACAGCGCTGAACATTTATCTGTCAGTCCATCAGCATCTGTCACTTTCTGCTCCACTCCAACGCCTAACCCAAGCTATGCCTTTTAAAAGTATTTTCAAGTGGCAGAAAACAGTTGTGCTCCAAAAATCAAAATTTATTTCAAGGTATGACCACCTAATGAAACCTCCTTGCAAAATCTCATGCAGAGCTGACTGACTCTCTTAGCTGCAACTTTTTTCTCTAAGTGTACACACCTGTTAGAAAATCAAGAAATGTTCTAACATGTTGATATTATTTATGCAATACAGGGAACACTACTGAGAACAGGATAAATTAAAGTAGTCCAATTTCAGAGCAGCTTTCTGATAGTATATAGCAGGCTAGCATCAAAAAGATGTGGTAATCTTGACACCTGTAAAATGCCATTGGCCAAAACAGCTGAAAGTAAGTCTACAGCAGGTTATTAATATAATAATATACAGTTTCTTCTAAAATGAGTGTTTTCAATTAACTATAATTTCTTCAAACAGCAACTTCAAAAAATATAAAATTCGGTCTCAACATTACACATTCCCTTGTATTATGTTCCATAGACATTGAAACTGGCTTAACAATAAGGGGTTTTACAGTGTTTAGCAAATACCTCCTGATCTCCTTCAGAACATCAATTAAGTTACTGTCTCTGGTAATACAGACATTTGCCTTTTGAAATCTGTTGCCAAATATTACAGGTGCCAGAGCTCACCCTTCTACAAACTCACCCCATCTAAACTACAGTTTTGGAATTTACTCATTAATACTTTAATAACTTAAACATAGCACTTTGCTGTATCCCAAGCCTCATTAGGTGAAAAGAAATCCCCCAAACATGACAGTCAGGAGCAGGGGGTGAACGTACACAGAAATGCAGAAATTATCTTCTGAACTCTACTAGTTTCATACAACAGCTGTTTCTGAAAAGTATGATCAATAATCTGATAGAATAAATGTATCAGAGATATTCTAAGCCAGACTTAAAGGACAGCATCTCACTATGAATTTGATTAGTGTCTTCCTAATTAAGGACAGGACCTTCAAGCAGCACACATTTACTCTCTCCTGCTTGAGTTAATGCAAATTCTCATACTAATAAATACAGCTGACTTTTCTGCAAAGTACACTAAAATTATTTGCTAAAATCATTAACAGCTTAGTGCTCTGAAATAAGGAGCTTCCAAAGGGAAAAAACTGTTTTGAGTTAAAAATATAAAATATTCACAGACTTAACTCAAAATGTTGCTTGTCTTTTCTTTCACATTTTTATTACTACTCCTGCTTATTCAAGGCATACAGAAAGGTGTTTTTCTTAATTGCTACCTCCTGACACTCCACAAAATTATGATAAGAGAATATCAGAACAAAAGAGGAAAAAATGGCTTTAAAAGACTTTATTTTATGTTGTGCTTGCCATAAAAAAAAAAATCTTAAATGCTAAACTTCTCCAATTTCGATTTGCTATCTGTGACATTAAGTGAAGAAATGCCAGAAGGAGAATTTTAAGGGAACTATGTGACTTTAAAAATTTCTTTTAGCTGGATACAGGATGCTGTGCAAATCCCCAATTAACAGATTAAGGGTACTTCAAGACATCATAAAAGTATTAAAGACCAAAAAAATCACGTCCATTCAAGCTGTTCCAGATAAGTCTTCCTTCTCTTAACAGCAGAAAGTGACACCAAAATCTTTAAGGAAGTTATTTTAAAATATCGCATGTATTTTAAAGTTATGCAATAACCTCATCCTAAATTCTAGAAAAGCCAGCTGGCAGCAAAGGTGCCAGATGAGCCACATCATCCCAGCAGTATCTCAGGCCACTACAGACTGCCAATACAACTGCCAGCTGTCTTTGTAACTCAACAACAAAATTAAGTTCATTAATACGCAATAAATAGTTCAAATTTTCTTCATGTACAGGGATAATTTATTTCAAGTAATTTCATTGAACTGTGGATAAACTTTTACTTCAGTTACATGCTTCAGAGGTATAGTGATGTGGATGAAAAAACCTTCTAAGAATATTTTAGAAGGTGATGAGGCAGTCTACATGTTTAGGTGCTAATGGCTTTAAATAGAGAGGAACTGTGACATGATCTTGTTAAAGCCCTACTTTTTCATACTTTTCAATTCAAGAAGAATTACAGGAAGTTCACAAGGATGTGCAAAGTGATTTCACCCATATTTTCCTTCACACAGGGCTCTTATCATCAGCTTCTATCTTACTACTTAACTTTCTCTCTACAGTACTAAACCCTCTTCTTCATGTGCACATGTTTTACAAGGCTCACATGTACTTCCACTGCTTTTCCTCACCTGTTTTCTACTCCCAGGATTAACAATAAAATCAAGCTTCAAATCAAAACTTTTCAAGGCAGAAAAAAATACAGAAAGCAGTTTATATGGCTAAAATATTAATGTAGGAAAGAGGAGAAATAGAGTAAGCATTAGATCGTTAACTCCCAGCAGAATTTTCAGAAGACCGTGTTCACGAGCTCCTGAGTGTGGACAAACCCAAACCCCCACGGCACTAACCGGGGTGCCTGGAAAACGCACGCCCGGGAGCCCCGTTCCTGCGGGGAGGCGACAGCGCGATCTTCGCTTCCCAACGGGAGCCGGGAGTTGCCAGTCATTTCGAGGGCTGGAAGGAGGGGCTGGCGGCAACAAATCACTTTCTGCTTCCACCAGCACGGGCACTTTCCATACCGCGAGAGCGGCCGGGGTCCGGGGGAAGGAGGGAGGGAGGAGAGCTCGCCGCAGGGCGGGCAGCGGCTCGGCGGCCCCGGGGCAGCCCCGCGGCAGCCGCTGGCCCGGAGCCCCCCGGCCCCGCTCGGACAGGGTGTGGGGGGGTGTGTGTGTGTGTTTGAGTGGCGGGGGAATCTCGGGGAGCGCCGGCCCGGATCCGCCTCAGGGATGCCCGAGCCCTGCGCGCCCCGGCGGGCAGCGGCCTCGCAGCCACGCGGAGGATGCTAATCCCTCCCCCGCGTCCCTCTGTCCCACGTCCCCCGCGCCAGAGGCGAACCCGGTTTGCCGGCGGCAATCCCGGTTCCCCGCGGCCGGAGCGCCACCAGGGCGGGAAGGCGCACGCGGGACTCCCGGGGACACGCGCCCGCCGCCGCTTCCCTTCTCTTCCCCCCTCCCCCCGCGCGGCCCTCCCGAATCCACGGGCGGATCCAGCGCTCCAGGCCCCGGCGCGCCGCCTCGCCGCGGGGCCAGCGGCGCCTACAGCAGCCCCTCTCCCCCGGAGCGGCCGCCTTCCCCCATCCTCCTCTCCTTACCCCCTCCTCCCTCGCCACTTCCACCCGGGCCGCTTCTCGTCGTCCCCGTCCCGTGTAGTGTGTCCCCCCCTCCCCAATCCCCTCGCCCGTGCTTCTCCCTCCAGCTCCCTTCTCCTCCTCCCCAAGGCTCCAGGGCGAGGCGCCTCCCCCCCTCCAGCCAGTCCTTACTCGGGCGGTCGCTGCTCGGGCTCGGCCGCGGCGGCCATTTTGAACTTCCGAACTCCTTCGCTGCCGCCGCCGCCGCCGCTGGGAGAGGGCGGGGGGGGACGCGAGGCCGGAAGTGAACCCCGCGCGCGGGGCCGGGAGCGCGCTGGAGGCCCCGCCTCTAGGGTGGGCCGAGGGGAGGCGGCGGCGGGAAGGGGTCCGGCGGCGGGACGGCGGGTTTGGATGAGGTACTGGGAGGGAGCTCTTCGCTGTGAGGCACTGGCACAGGTTGCCCAGAGAAGCTGTGGATGCCCCATCCTTGGGAGTGTTCAAGTCTGGCTTGCCTGGAGCTCTGAGCAGTCTGGTCCAGTGGAAAGGTGTCCCTGCCCATGGCAGGGCTTTGGAACTGGGTGATCTTTAAGGTCCCTTCCAACCCAAGCCGTTCTGCGATTCTATGATCCTGCTGTAAGGCGCTGCTCCGCTTAGTTTGCCTTTCCGGGCTCGGCCTGGCTGTGCCGAGGAGCAGGGAAGGGGTCGGTGGGGTTTGGGCGCGGGGCAGTGTCTGGGTGCGCTGTGGTGGCTCCTGGGCTGGAGGGTGCAGGTTTCTCACCAGCGTTCTCGTCTTCTAAAAGTAATATTAGATTTAGGACCTCTGCTGCCTGTCTCCTAACAGGAGCTGTTATAAATTTAACACAGAAAGGCCGTAATCTTGCTAACCTGTAGTTCATTTTTAGTTTCAACAGGTGATTTGAGCAGTCGTTTATGGCATCATTTTTCTCATGCAGGACCCTCACTTCTTTCAGATAGTCGTAAAATCTGCAGACATCCCTAGGACTGGAATCTGAATCTGGATGTTGTTGCTCCCCAGACTTTGGATAAGACACTTGAAATCATGAAGTGGATTTTAACTCTTCTGTTTATTGTCTTTTCACAGATTCATAGAATATTTGGAGTTGGAAGGGACCCACAAGGATCCTCGAGTCCAACTCTTAAATAAATGGCCTGTATGGGAATTGCACCCACCACCTTGGTGTTACCAGAGCCATGTTCTAACCAACTGCAACTACAGAAAATTAGTTGTTTGTAGTTATTTAACTACAAATACCAATGTGCTCTGTCAATGAACCCGCACATCACTGTTGGGACATCACAACATCCCAGCTGTGTGCTGCTCTGCTTGAGGATTTTGAAGCCCAGATTGCCCTGTCTGGTGGAAATATTTCTGGTGGAGATATATAGGTACAAGCTCTGCCATTTCACAAGCAGGATCAAAAGTAAGATCAGGATACACCTGGCTCAAATGCGTGAAACAGATATGGCATGTCGAATTTCGGGCTGTTCTAAAATGGACCAAGGTAAAAATGAGTTATATAGCATTGGAGATGAAAATAATGAAAACAAAGAAATATTGCAAAAAATGACTGTCTTGTTGCCTGTCTTTCAGATGCCTCAAAATAAAGAGTCCTTGCTGTTGTGACATGAGCCCAAGCATAATTCTCATGCCTCTCACTCCTGTGAAAGGAACACCTTGTTTGGAGAAGCAGCATCTTATTTGCCACTTGAGGAACCCTGCAGTGCTGACTTCTCTTCCATATTCCAAGGGAAAGGACAGATAAGTCCAGTCTTTGCCTCTTAGCATCTGTCACATTTCCAGTATTAGAACCCAGACATTTGCTGGGGAGATAAAAACCACTAAGACTCAATCAAGGTGTAAACATCACAGGAAAATCAGTTCAAAGCTGGATCTAAAGGCTCAGCTCACCCTGTGGAAAATGCTTGTGCCTTAAAGCTGGGTTCTGAGATAAGGCAGCCTTTCTGCAATGTGTGCAGTGTAGCACTAGAGTAGAAAGATGCTGAGAAATTCCATTTAAAGGGTCATGATGTGGATCGTGGCTCTGAATGTGTTTATTGTCACATGACTGAGTAGATCTTAATGGAAAACCATTGGAAATCACACATGCGGCTAAAAGAAACCTACCAGTGCCTCATCTGTAGAGGTGCTTTTATATCACTTTATAAAGTGCCTGGGAAGTGCACAGAAACAGCCGTCAGAGGAAACCTCATCTCAGTGCCCATCACCTGGAACTGAGCAGATAAGAAATCTTCAGGTAGCTTGCTTGGCCTTACCAGGATATGGTTACATGCCCACACAGTGATTTTACCAGTAAGTCAGATTTTATTTTTCACTCTCATCCAGTTGCCTCCTCAACTTAAATTTATTGCTGCAAATAACTTTATTTGGTCAATGCAAAATTTATTGTAGCCTTTCAGTATGAACTGTAAATGCTATCATCAGAAGCTACTGTAAAACATCTTCATGCTGGTTTGAGCAAAGAAAATGCAAGAACTGTAAAAATACTAAAAATGTGTTGTAAATGTTCACATTTTGATAATGTTCATTCTGCAAAATCCTGTCTCATTTCATATTTTGGATTCTGAATATTTTATGGGTAGTTTACCATCATATTCCAATAATTTCAATATTAGTAGCTTTTTAATGACTCTTAACATTACTGTGAAGGTACTTCTATCAAGGTGAATGCCTGTTATCTCTACATTTTGTGACATTTTTAATAGCTAAATATTATCTCCATTTATCAATGGCAGACCTTGACTAACATAGTCTGTCTCCTAAAGCACAAAAGGACATTATTCCAGTATTCTAGTTCTGTTCTCCTTTGCATTAACTACAAATGTCGCTTTTATACCAATTACACTTTCTCCTCATTGCTTAAATAATGTTTCTGTTAGTAATTTCAAGTACTCTGCCCTCAATAAAGCTATGCATCTAGTGCTCACCTTCATGTCTGTAGGTAAAAATCTTGAAAGATTGTGTACAAAGGTAGTCTGGGCATTTTTCTGTTTAACCATTCAGTATTGCAGGTGGTTGTAGTGATTAATTGATTTTAGCAACGTTTCCGTGGCTGCTGCTGGGATACAAACCAAATTCTTGCTTCAGGGGTTGAACTGCTCAGTTGGTTCTGATTGCTCAGTATGGCCAAGGGAAAGAACAGGTGATTATGAAATAAGGTGATGGCTCCTGGGTGTGCTCTGGAGTTTGTGGCAGCGGTCAGGTAAGGGAACAGACAGGGTTAGGAACATGAAGGAATGTGGAATGACAGGGCATCCTGTGGTTGTAGCCAGGCATCTGTGTTATGATGTAGGGTTTAGATTAGATTATGAAGGGTTTTGATTGAAAGGTTTAGATTGGATAACATGTTATGCTGTCTAGTTTTGATGCCTTTGTTGTCTTTGAGATACATGAGCTTTTTCTGAGGCTATTACTGCCTGACAGGGCTGGAGATAGAGTTTTTTAAAAGGTTATAGCAGAATTTCTGGAGGAAAAGTAATTGAGAAAGTGGTAATTTTTGGAACTAAAAGCAAAACAAGTTTTTTATTTGCTTCACAATGGCTGTAAGCCAAGAACAAGGCTGCAGTCCAGTATAACTTTTTCTCTAAGGGGGTATGGAAGGAAAGTGCATGGAAATACAATTGAAATTCACAGTATTTCAAAATAGAGATGACTACAACAGTGAAAAAATTTATGAGTGCTTATATAAACAATCTGGTTTTTAAGTGAAAGGAGAACTGCTTTTTATTAACAAATTATAAATTGTCTCTTGAATGAGTAATTTCATTCCTTTTGGGTGGGAGGCGTGGGGATCAAAAATCCATCTTCCTTAAAACTGTGATGAGAAAACCTGGGACTGGGTTTTCTGAGATGCTCTTTTGACAATTTCCGTCATGTCTGGGGGTGATGAATTTTGAAGATTATAATTTGCCATTCATTGCTATGTTAACATGCAGATAGTTTACTTAATTTTAGCTTCCTGGTGAAAAATTTAATAGGTTAAATACTTAATAATTTTTTAAGCTCTTGGTAGTGTTGTGGAACGGTAAACATTTTGTATTTTTTCTAAATATTGCTTACATTTTTGTGATAAATGTGAGCAAAGGAAACTTTTCTAAATATTTATTTAACACCATGCTACTTTCTATACATTTTTGAGGTGCAGAAGAAACAAAAAAGAAACTAAGAAAACTTCAACTTGGTAATGTTTTTCAGATGTTTCATTCCATTAAAGGAAGCTTTACTGTAACACTTTGAGGAACTGCTGTCGGCTGATTTATTGTGCTTGTGGAGCTGATACAGTGAGTATGAGAGCCTTCCTGCTGGCTGTGGGGATAGTTTTTGAAATAGTTTTAACCATAGCTTCTTAGCACTAAGGTTGTGTTTAACTTAGTGTCAAGTTCTCACTGTAATTGCTAACGTTAGTTGATACAATATACTTGTTGTAGCTTTTAACCTTCGTGAAAGCCTAACTGGCTAGTGGAAAACAATGTACAAATTGAATCTTATAAAAAAGAGTTCAGAAGCTGCTGAAAAGTTGAGTGATTTTATATAAAAACCTTTACAAGGAAAGGGTTAGTGGTCTTGATTGCATTTCCCTTTAGACAGAAATCCTCTGTCCAAAGCTACAGCCTCCAACCAGTACTTTCTCCAGACCAAATCTAGACTGTCAGCAGATGTGCTCAGAAGAAAATGGACATGTAAGGTGTATTATGTCTGCCACTAAAAATAATCCTTTGAAGTTGGGGTATTTTAATGTATCTGTTCCTTCAATATTTTTCATAAGCTGGGTAATTGACATCAAAATAACTCCACTGCAAGTACGTATTTTGCTAACTCATTTTTAATTGTGGTTTGAAATCTTTGAGAGCTCCTTGTTACCATGTTTTGTTTTGGTTTGCTTTTTGTTCTGTTTTGACATTGGAAATGCATTAAGCATTCTTAGACCTGAGCTAACCTTGGATTTGCTGCCAGAATCCCCATGGTCAAATTATGTCTTCATAATCAATATTTGCTCTTTCTTCTGAAATACTGTGCATCTCAGACAGATTTGGCCTCATGTCGCTTAAATAATTACAAAATACTTTTAAACTACATAGGAGTTAAGTTTGAACATTTGTGTTAATAACTGTTCAACCTGGAGAAATGTCTTCTATTACAAATTAATGTATTTGCTCTGCTTTTAAGCTATTGTAATGAACTGTGGCTTTTAATACAACTAAGGAATGGATCAAGGTCTGCAAGCATCTATGCAAGCACAGATACTGTTTCAAACTATACTGAATGGAAGATGTGAGATGTTTTTTGCAGTTATTTTCCTTTTTTTTTTTAGTGCTAAATATTTGCTTAATACAAGTGTACATACAAGTAAATTTGTTTTAATTGGTGGAAGAAGGCTTTAAAACTCACTAAAATAGATTAGAAAGGCTGTGCTTTGAAGGGCAGGGGAGAAGGATTAGGGACTTCTTAGAGTTTGCTTGAAGGCACTAAACAAGGATCTCCATCTTTCCGAGGCAATAGGTGGGGTGGGATGTGGCAGCTGCATGAGTAGGTAGAGGAGAAAAGAGGGCAACATTCAGGGCAGGGAATCTGGATGGCAGGACATGATGAGATGCTTGGGTTTTGAATACTTCTTAGGTTGATTAGAGTTTCTGATGGGCTCATTTTGGCAGTTGATAATTGCTTGGTTGGATAACTAGTTGTTAGTTTAAAAGGAAATTCTGCCTTGTTAGTAGCAGCAAGTCTATCTTCCTTTCTCAAGTGTTGTTTCGTCTTACTCAGTGAAGCTTTATTTCCATCTACAAGAGGTAGAGATCCTTCCTTCATACAAGGAAGACTTTATTACCTCACCATTTTGTTATTTGTTATGTTGTTAAACTGGGGGTGGAGATACTGTACCACGTAGAATGTCAAAGCTGAAGGATGCTTAATGTCTGAAGCTTTTCTGGCTTTAGCTTTGTGTCAGTGTGACTGGAGTAACACCAGAATTGTAATACTCTTCATGATGACCATCCAGGTTCAATATTCAATTTAGATTTATTTTAACCCAAGGGTTTAGTCTCTTTCTGATTCCTTTTTGGACATTTAATGATGTCAGAAGTGCAAATCAACAAAAATGATTCAGCCTATTTTCTAGAATCCCTATGGGGAAAACTTTCTGTTCATGATGTTTTCAAGTGGAACCTGCAAGATTTCGTTTAAAAAGCCCTAATAGTCTGTGTCTTGAAGGAAATATATAAGCATTTTTCAGGTAGTGTCTCCTGTTAGAACAGCTGAAAGGCCACACTCCTAATGCAAGTATCTGTTGAGATTTGGACTTTTCAGTATCTCTGAAAAATGCAGTGATCAATGACAGTACCTTATTGCAGGAAGCTAATTGTGACAGACTGTTTTAGAGAGGCAGGGACTGGAAGTAAGAAAACTTGCCAGTTTCCTTTGGTACGTGGTTTGCAAAGGTTTTTAATTCTTTTGTGGACAGCACATAAAAGAAACTGGATACTGAAGACCAGTGGGGCTGGAAAACCTGTGAGATGTTGCTAAAGACGAGATGAGGAGATGAGCTTAAGCAGAATTTGGCATGTTAGCAAAAGTGATTATTGGGTCAAGGCAAAGTGGGCAAAGAGTAAAATAATGTGGAGTCTCAGAAAATGAGAATAGCTTGGGCAACAGTTTGGTCTGAAGTGGACAGAAAGGATATAGCCTCAGACATGTGAATCAGCATTAAAACAAGAGGGTCCGTAATCACTTCTATTTACTAGTGCTGCCATTACTCAAATGACAATTAGTTCAAACATGAGAGGTTTTTGATATGTGTGTGTATATTTTTATATATTTATTATTCCCCATTGTGAAATCTGGCATTAATTCTTTAATTTCTTGGGTATTTTGATTCCAACAATGAAACCTAAACCTTGTTGAATGTTAAAAAGAAAATAAAACCACCAAAAAAAAAAAAAAAAAAAAAAAAGAAAAAGGGTTGAGAACTCTCAATACAGGTCAAAATGCCAAGCACTCATCTTGTGTGGGTGGGTACACTTGCAAAATCTTCAATTGCCTGATTTGCCTGTATACAAATTTCTGCTCCCAGTGATCCTTTTGAAATTCAGTGTGTAGAACGGGTAGTGCTTCATTAGCCTCGATTTATTCGTTAGAGAGCAGAGTAGATACACAAAAAACAATGAGATTAAGGTTACCAAGGCAACTTTGATTTTGACAATTCAACTTTAATTTTGGCAATACCTAATTTTTATTTCTTGGCGTAGCAACCTTAATGAGTTGAGGCTTTGAGTTTTTTAATGTAGCTTTTATTTTATGTGGGAAATACATTGGGGATCTACCTTAATATGCTAAAATAACTCACCAGAAATGCTCTCTCCTTTAGCAGTATGTACTGCTGTATGTTCTGAGTTACTAGGCTGTACATAGCTATGTATGTGCCATACAGTACATGGCTGTATAAAAGTTCGCGTATTTCTTCCTTAGGTCCTGTGACATGTAGACCCTTTAGAGTTACTGGCTTCAGCTCCATCACAACATCCTTACATGTGTTGGTGGCATCTTGACTACTGAACCACGCTGGTGTACGTTGAATTGGAGGGTCAGGTAAGTGTTTGTTTATGCTTGAATACAGCAAATAAAAAAAGCAAAAAGGTTCTTATATAATTTTCAATCTGTAAGTGGTCACAAAACTGGCATTTATCCTCCCTTTTCTCTTACTCACTAGAGACTCCAGAATTCAGCAGTATTGGCAATCTGATGCTTGCTGTGTCATCACATTAAAAGGAATAGGCAATTTAATAAGACTTGGTGACACTGGGTAAGGAAAAGTGTTTAATTTTTTTCTTTCTATAATCAGCAGTCTACTGAAATGTCTCACATTACCAAGTTGTATTTTTTACAAATACTCTTCAGAGTTGGTACAACTGTTTTGAGATTGATTTATTTGTATAACAATTAACATCAGATTTTATATCTTATTTGTAAGCTTTTGGGAGAGTGGTGAAAGGAGATTTTTTGGTATCTTGGCTAGTGCAAAAGCAGTAATATACAAACTATGTCAGGACAAAAAATATTGAGTCAAATTAAGTTATGCTATGCCAAATGATACTTGCATGGATGAAAGTATTTCATTTACTCTGAAACAAACACTGGGTATCTTCTCAATCATGTAATGGGCTTATATTTTTTTCCTAATTTTTTATTTAGTTAATTCCATATAACTATGGTATATATTTAAAAGTGTATGCAGGACTGTATTTCTTAAGCTTATATCTTGGTTTGACATTTCACTGATCTTTGAGTTAGTCTTAACAACATAATTAGCATTTTATGTTATTTTAACAATTTTTGGATAGTCATAACATAATGAAAGTAAGTCAATTCCTTGCAGCATAGTAGCTGTATTATGTAAAAAGGTTGGTTGGTCTTTATCTACATGTATTATGATCATTGGAAGTTTAACTGAGGAAACTTAGAAAAGACAGAAATGTTAGAAATGTGCATTGTAGTATAAAGGTTTTATATGATAAATACACTGTAATCTGGTAAAACAAATGGATTCAGGTCAAACGAGAAACCTGAAAATCATGTTTCTCCTTCCTGCATTGTCACTTTTAAAAAGAAAGGATATTTATTGTCGTGGCAAGTATGTCAAATGCAGTAGTAACTTTTCAAATGCTATCATTTTTATGATTATATTTTGTGCTTACCTAATTTTGGTTTTATCTTTCATTGTGCCGAGCAGCACTTTAGCAATTTTATAATGCAAGTGTTCCTCTTATAATGATAATCTGTACGTCCAAGGTGTGTGTGAATGGCAGTTAAACATTTCTGTGTATCACTTGAGTGTTCATTGTATTTGCAGTATATGCAAAATAAAACAGAGCAGTTCTTTCCTCAAAATTACTTATCTTTAACTTGCATCTAATTTTGCCCTACAGGTTAAAAAACCCTCAAGCAACACAACAAATGAACAAACAAAAACCAACTCAAACAAATGACTTTTCTTGAGAAGCTCTATTTTGTGTGTGTTTCACAAACAGCACAGAATGAAGAGCAAGGTTTATTTTCTCTACAACTTTGTCTTTCATCACCTGAAAGTTTCCTATCTCAGATTTTTAAGTCTTTCCATCACTGATGGCATTATAAAATAATGGTATAGTGTATTTCAGGGTTATTTTTGAATTAGTTTACTTAACTTATTTCTTAATTGGCAGCCCAGAGAAGAGTTGAAGGAGCATATGGAAAATTACAGAACTTCTACAGCCCTTTTGTCTTCATTTTGGGATCAAGTATTCAAAACCAGACATCAGTTGAGCGGACATCACAAACAAATCCATCATGAAGAAACAACAAACCCACAAATGAAAGACAGGAAGAGAATAAAGAAGCCTGAAGATAATCCTGTGTGTTTCAACACAAAAGCAACTTGAAAGAAGGATTCAGGCTAATTTAAATGCAGTACCTCCAGTAGGTATGATCTGTATCATAGCAAAACTTGCTATTTTCTTTCTTCATTGTATAATATTTGGTAATCTGGCACATTTATTTGCTGATTTATTTACATATCTTTGTAAGACAGTTGCCGTTAACCTGAACAAAAATAAGGTACTCTTTTCAAACAGCTGCCTTCTTCTTGGTTTGGAATAATACCAGTCTTTGGAACAAATTATGCAGGTGCTGATCAAAAGATGCAGCTAAAGGTTTTCTGTTACAGTTTGTTACAAGCTTGTACAAGTTTGTTACAAAGTAGAGCCACTGAAACAGGCTCTTTCAGGAGCCAAGAGAGATGCTGTGAGACTTCTTGGAATCCGGCGAGTTAACTAGGTGGAAAAACAGCTTTCTTTGTAGTCACGGCTGAATTTTTAGGAGGAGCATTAACTGAAGCACCAATTTTATCAGTTAGCATAAAATTCTACTTATCTGCACTTGTAAGAGTTAACACCAAGACTTTCCCTGACCTCAAGTGCATCCTTTCTTCCAAACAGAATTTGAGAAGGCATTTGATGCATTCCTGTTATTCAGAAAAGATCTCTTTTTCTTTGATAAAGAAGATAATCTCTGGTAGCCACCTGTCCATAAGTTGACATTACAAAATATTCTGATAACTTTGCTAATATTTAGGTAGAGAAGCTTGTGTACATCTCTTTCTCTAAGTTTCTTCTAA
Source organism: Corvus kubaryi (assembly GCF_017639235.1). Lineage (NCBI taxonomy): Eukaryota > Metazoa > Chordata > Aves > Passeriformes > Corvidae > Corvus > Corvus kubaryi. The sequence continues at coordinate 7,998,162 of NW_024582057.1, forward strand.
GTATGTGCATTTGGTTTGGGATGTGTTCTCTTTTTGTTGGTCTTTGTGGCCATACATATGACTGTTACATTGTCAGAAAACATTTTTACAATAGTTTAACTAGAGAAATAACTTTCTGACTTCCACAGTTGTGTATCATAAATTAATTCAAATTGTCAAAGTTTTTTTCCCCAAATGGCTTCTTTATCCTGCTGTTTTCTAGGACTTACATAATTGTTTATACTGAATCTGGCTTTTCTCATTTGTTGTCGCTCACATGGAAAGAAATAAATACATGTTTTAGTAGCTTGCTGACATTGGTATTATAAAAAGAAAGCAAAAATGGAGTTTGGGTTTGGTTAGTCAAAGGTCTAATTGCTTGAAGTGAGCTAGAGCATTTTTGTTAATAAGGAGGGAGCAGACCAATATGCTGATGATGTACCTTGCACATAGGCATCTTTTGGGCTTTTTTTAAATGAAGCAGTCAGTTAACAAAAGTTGTCTCTGTTTGAAGTTGCAGAAGTATAAGGTTAAGCACTTTACATCGTTACATCATTACAATGGTTACTTGTGGACCAGTGGGGTATGACAATCCAGATTTTATCTTAGGTTTCGTAGGAAATCTGTCATCTGATGTACACACTGCATCTCTGTTTTGAAAGAAAAAGGAGCATTTATGGACTGTCTGGAGCTCTTCCTGGAAATGCGAAGATTAAAAACTTGAACTTTTCATACCTAGTTCTGACTCGAGCTTTGCTTGACTTCTGTACAGCAAAACAAACTTCATGTCAACACTGTTCCTTTCTTACAGCCCCCTGAGGTGCAAACTCATAAAACTGGCATTAGCCATAGTCCCAGCCTGCAGCTGTCTCTTAATTCTTTCTGCTAAAGGCCTTGTCCCCACAGCAGAACAGGATCTGTTGGTGATCACAGCCAGCTCGGTGGTGTGTCCTGCAGCACAGATGGAATAGCTGATGGCAGAAGGGCATAAGGGTAACCCTGCTGTGCTGACTGTGGCTCTGTGAGCATGGGCTGTGCCCTGCACAGAGCTCCAGAGTGCCAGAGCAAGCTGCCTCATTTTCTCTTCGTACCACAATTGTCTCTCTTTATGCCCATATTAACAGACACACATGGGAAGTATATTTTAGAGTCTATGGATACTGTAAAACTTCAAGGAATTCCTTTAAAATGAGGAAGATCTGCTGTCAGGTGGTTACCAGCAAAGTGTTGGTAGCAGGTCCTGGAAATCCAGCTGTTTTCCTGGGCGTCCTGTGGCGCTTTGTTTGTTTTCCACCGTGAGGGGGCAGCAGATGAACAACATCACGCGGGCTGTTTGTTACCTTTCAAACGCTTTTCCAGTGTCCCTCTCTGCCTGTGAATCCCAGCAGGGGCTTCATACCAATGGGAGAGTTTAAAATTATGATTCCTACCTGGAATGTACAGGAATGATTCCTGTAGCTGGAATGTATGAATTTGAAGTCTTCATTCTTTTCAGTATTAAGCAGTAGAATTTATTTAGTAAAATCTATCTCAAGTTTATAAAAAGGGCAGTTCTATATTGAGACTTAAGATTTTTATGACTATGGCATTAGGTGTGTATATGTTTTAAAGGATAAAATAACCAAGCATCCCAACCCCATGTGCTTATTAGTTAATGTCACCTAAGTTTTACTTAACATCTTTCAAATATTTATTTTCTATATTTCAAATTGCATATTACAATTAAAGATAATGTTCTCACAGCCATTCTTCTCCCATCAGAAAATAAAACTGAGAATACACTAAATCTAGTGATGCTTTTCATTTGTGTGTAATTAATGTGTTCGTGTACAAGGATGGCTTGTGACTTCTGCTGACAGAGCATGGGAGTTAAAGGCCTCAATTCACAGGCAGTACTAGTGGTGCTAAACAATAGAACCAAATTTTATTGCCTTACTTCAGCCACAAAGTGCAGTTTTATCACCTAGAACTTTATGGAAGTGTACCATATTATTGATTGGGAGTAGAGTGGGGTCCTTTTTCAGACTGTAGGGAAAATGGTGATTATTACCTACCATTGTGAATTTTTTGAAAGTGTGTGTCTGTAATTCTGTTTAAGTTACAGATAAAGTAGTTAACAAAAAGCCACAGAGAGAGGGAAGTCAAGCCTTTTCAGCTGCTGAGTTTTATCCAGGAGTTTATATAAAGAAAGGAAAACCATAGTGGCATCTGTGAATATCAGCTCCTAGTATCAGTGTTCAGAAGCTAACTGGGAAGAATGAAACTTAAGATTCCTAACAAGACTGGTAGACTTGCCTTAATGATTTTCATTAAAATTGTGTTGTAAGGTATGTGGGACCTTTATGGAGCCTAAAACTTTATCAAGTGACTTGACTTTTTTTTCTTTTGTGGTGATTTTTTTCTCTTTAAAGATTACAAATGTTTAAGAGAAGAGGAGAAACTAGTTACGAAGATGTATTCAGAATGGCACAACTTGCCTTTCAGAGTTGGCTTTCATCTTGAAGTCCACTGTTTAAATTACAGGTTTTTTCATAGAGACCCCATGGTTTTACTGAGGTCACTCCAACAACTCCCCTGAGTATTTAAGGGGAGCATTCCCTTATGCAAGTTAAGGGCTTTTAATATTGAAGCAATCTAAGCTTTATTTTTCTGGTGCAAGAAAGATCCACACAAATAACTGAGGATTAAATTCCCTTTTGCCTATTTCTTGTTTTGAGTACTGTTGCATAAAATAACAACTGTATGATTCACTCTTGCTTTGTGCAGTAATTAACAGGAATAGTTTTACCAGTAAAAGTCTTGAGTATAGTACAAACTAATTCCATAGTATTCTAAAATACTTTGTTTTCAAAATAGCTGGACTTGAATTGCCTTTGCAAATATGTCATGAAAACAGCTCTGTTTTCCTCATAGAGTGTTTAAAGAATGAGTAATCCTGTTTATTACATCTAATATATGAATGTACTACATGTATTTGGGAATAGTATTTACACAGCTATTAATTATTTACAGTGTGTTTTGCAAGGACATTGTTTCTGTTTGTTGAGTGCTGGTCAATAATCTGGGTAGATGTGTATGCACTTTTAAAACTTGCTATAGTTGGTTTTCACAGGACAAGGATTTTAAACTTCTATGCTTCTATTTCTCTCTTTGAAATGATTGTGTGTTAAAGATGTGACTTTACAACATTAAAGACTTGTGTTTGAATTTGTGAACAGCCAGTGCTGTTCCTCTGTTGCTGAGGTATGCTAAGCACAGTGAGGGGGATAATCTAGAACATCAAGGAATTTGGGATAACAGATCTGTAATCTGCATCAGCCTTTTCAAATGTTTTCTGTTTCCCTTCCTAGGAATCATCTCTGTATATTAACACATATATAATTTTCATATGGAGGTTTTTTTCCCCTTCTTAAATAAATTCCGCTTGCAAGCCTGAAAGAGTATAGGTTGTATAACAGAGACAAAAAATTTCTAGAAAGCTTTGGTGGACCATTCAAACATCAAAATAGAACAATCCAAGATGATCATGTTGCATTATGCAGTATTGGCTGCTAGGAAATTAATTTAACACAGCAAATGATGTCATTTTGGGAATATAAATAATTAAAAGATAATAAACTAGTAACTGAAGTATTTCATGGTATACAGGTCTGATAGGAATCTTTGTGGTCTTATCTTTCCCATAGTGGTGCCAATCTTTCCTAACTGATAGCCTTAAATACTCATGATAAAAGCCATTAAAAGCCTAAATTAACACAGTAACTGAGAAACAATCCCTTCCAACCACCTACACAGGAAGAATAGATGATGATTTTCCAGCTGTGACAAGGTTAATTTCCTTTCTGACAGGAAGCATTCTTATAGTTAGCTCTGTAGAAACACATGGGAATGCATGCTGGCATCAAAGCCATTCCCTGCTAGCACTGGGAGTTGGGAACAAGGTCTCTCTGACACAGCAGATGTAAACACATACAGGTGGATTGCATGGATGTCCTCTTTATGTTACCACTTACGTAAATTGCTTAGGGAGGAAAAAAGAAGTACTCTACAGTTGGATATTGAGTGCTGTGAGGAGTGATTTTTTTGGGACATGAAAAGGATTTCTAGAGAAAAGGGGTGCTTTTTCCCACTGGTAGTTTTCCCTCTTACATTGAATATGCAAGAACCAAACACTGTGATCCTGTTTTTACAAAACAAGCAAATTTTTAACTGAAATTAGTTTTTTATGGCAATTAGGGATATTGATCTTTAAGGATGTATTTGATTCTGGTTTAGAATTTGTGTTCAGGCACCTATGTAAAGATATAAATACTGCAAGGACAAGGACAGCTTATGCTCCTGGCTTGTTAACTGAAAAGGGTCTCTTTGCTAGTTCAGAGGGATGTGGACTTTAACCATGCCTTTTTTTTTCTCTTCTGGTGCTCTGTGGCCAGATTAAAAACAGGAATGTCTTCTTAAAACTTTTAAAATCAACTTGCACATATAGGCGTATTTCTGGATTTCAATATCATAAAGTTGGGTTTCCAGTTTGACTACATTCCCTTTCATTTTCTGGAAAGCCCCCTACTTCAGTTTTTTGTTTTGAACTTTTTTGAACCTCTGTCAAAGGCCCGGTCTCTGTGACTGATGTTCTGTAGTCTTTTCTGACTCAACCAAGTGATTTGTTTAAATAGACTTTGCATTGCCCTGGTTATACTAAACCCATCATTCTGGGGGAAAAAAAAAGGCAGTTATGTTAGAAATTCTAAGTTACACAGAAGAAAGTACCTTGTAGCACTGTCTGCTTGGAACTGTTGGATCCACTCCATCTTGTTGGTATTTAAAAGGTGAAGCCTTCCTTCTTTCTTCTGAACTGAGCATTTTACAGGATTAGAAAATAAGGTTAAGTGAATGCATAGGATGGAAACAGGCTATGTTGTGTTAATGCCTTCCTGAAACCTCCTTGGTGTGTGCAGTGAGTGGGTGAACAGGACAGTGGGAGCCAATTCAATGCTCGTGATAGTACTTAAATAAAACAGCTTGCGGAGAACTCATCCTATAGGAGCTGGCAGCATAGTGGATAGGGAACATCCACCTTTGTCCACAGTGGCAAAATTACCTTTCCACTGAGTTGAAGAAACAAAATACTCTTGCAGTCACTCGGCAGGAGCGTGGCATTCCAACACTTGAGTGCTGTGGGTGGTGCTGCATCCCGCAGCGTTGGAGCTGTGGCATCACACACGGCGGCACAGGAGAGTAGGCAGATGTCTGGCAGGAAACATGAGTGTGAAGGGGGCTGATAGACGTCTCTTGCTACTGGGACAGATGGCTCTCAATCTCTGTGGTAGCAAGTGTGCCATGTCTTCAGAGACAGGCATTTGCTCTATTAAATATTCTTAGCTTATGTAGAAGCCAACTGACAGTGCTTCAAAAGGTACAGGAGAAGGAGAGTGATGGGCAAAACAACTTCTGCTGGGAGGCTGACAAGGCAGTGTGGCCAGGATCTGTTAATGGTGTTTAGGTGCATAAGTAAACAAGTGTCCAAACCTTTGCAAAATAAATTAAACTCTTGCAAAAAAATGAAGACAGTCACTGTCTAGAAGAACGATTGCAAATCTAGAACTGTCTCCTATTCCTGGTTGTGCTGCTATGTGACCCACAGCGAACGCATAACTAGTTTTAGGAAGCTACTTATTACCTATGAAAATATAATTTACTACCTTCACAGCTGCTTGTGAAGATGATGTCAGCCTCTTCCTGTTCATTTCCCCATCGACAGTTGGAGGTAAACCTAAAGAATGCTGGCTATGTAATGGTCATGCAATGCATTAATTCTTGAAAGATAACAGTGGTAGAACTGGTACAGGAGCGATACTTGTAATAATGTTGGAGTGAAATGCTCTCTTGAGGAGAATTGTTACTATACCAGGGTTGGTGTTAGGTTTAGATTCTTAAAATATGTTCACTTGTTGTTATTTTTTTTAAACTCAAATGTTTTCATTGGTATGTTTTATTTTGGGATGTAAAAATGAAAATAGGTTTGCATGTGTGGGGCTTATCCTCTATTCAACCCTGACCATTCTGTGATTCTGTTTCATTTTTTCAGTCTGTGCTTTCTTCCTGATTAGGTTCATTTCAGGTTCTCCACTGTAAGACTGATATTTCAGAATTTTCATACAAATATGAAATAAAACATTGTAAAATAGAATTTGTCAGTGGGAATGTAAATGAAAGGGGTGTCCTGTTCTTTAAGAATGTACCTCTCAATGTTTTTGTTTTTGAAAGTCGCTTTTTCTTTGTATTTGTGACCTAAATGTTGTCCTTGATGTCTTTACAGAAAATTCTTTGTGTGTTTTCTTCATTAAGTTAAAATTATTTTACCTTAATGTGATTTCCTATTGCTTTTTGAAAATTTCCTGTTCTGCTATATTCCCCTTTCTGGAGAATTTGTCTGATTTTAATTGGTGACATAGAATACACTTGAAGTTGTCCCCCTGAAGTTTGATTCAGAAAAAAAAGATCAAAACAAAATTTGGAAATGGTTCTGGCCAGTCTATCTTGGTTAGACTTACGTTTGAAGGCAAATTTAGATGCAGTAGGTCTGCTGCTGGTAAAACAGACTTCAGCGTTTAACTGCCCAGAGCACTGTCTAAGATGATGCTTTATTAGCAACAGGATCATGTGAAAGATGAGCTGTGGCTTGGAGGATGTGCTGTAAATGCTGATCCCCTGACATTCTTCTGGATTCTCCACACACACTTGGTGTTTGCCTGGAACAAACAACATCCTTCCTATTTGCTTTTCATTTCCTGATAGGAGAAAAGCTTTTTCAAGTGTGAGCTCTGCTCTTGTGCCACTCTGGTGGCAGTTGCAAACACATACAAGTGAGAGACCCTGCAAATTTGGCTCTGCTCATAGAGTTGGTAGGTGTAAATAATCCCTCTGTCAGACAAATTCTGTAAATCTGGTGGCTTTTAAAGAACAACAAAATCCCACACTTTGAGGTATGCACTCCTACCGAAGTCAAGCATTTATATACATTCCTGTTGGGACCCTGGCTCTGTGAAGACCTTTTTGCTTAAGGGAATTGCTTTCTGGCTCTTCTTTACAGCTCTCCCTCTATGTAACTCCCACATAGACTCTACCGAAAGATGTATGGAACACTAGTGGGATAAATACAAAAATATCCAGTAGGTGACAGTATCAGTGCATGTGTTAGAAGAGATACTGGGACAAGCGGTAGTAGCTTATGTAAAAAAACCCAAGAACATGTTCATTCACTAATTGTATGTCTTAATTTGATGGTTTAGGTTCACCATGCAGCTTTTTCACTGATTTTGTCTGAAGCTTTGCTTGTAGTATTTTGATTCTACCCCTCCCCCCTCCCGCCCCCACCCCCACCCCCCCCCGCTCCCGTGGATTGAGGAAATGATCACATTCTTGATAGTGCTAAACACATCTCGTTTTGCGGTGTTGGCGGGGCACGTCATGTGATGAGTGGGAGCATTAGCTGGTCTTAGTAAAGCCGAAGAATATGTTCCAAGTATGAACTTAGCAGCCTCAGTGGATGTTTACGTGTTAAATTCATGTGTGTTTAAGCTCTTTACACTAAATAATGTATTCTTTGCTGCTTTTATTTCTTTTCCTAAAGCTGAAAAGTTGAAACTAATATAAGCTAATGTCCATGAGTCACTTGTTGAGGTATGCAGTGGTTGGTGGAGAGATGGTTTAATTAGTCTGGGTTTGTTACTTACACAACAACAACAACAAAAAAAAGCTTAATCTATTCTGATTCTTTAGCTGTCATAATAATGGTGGTTCTTATTACAAAACTAGTGCTCTGTTTGGAGAGTCTTTTGATGTCTGAACTAAAATCTGGAAATGCATTTATCAAAAGCGATAAAATACCTTGAGCTTAAAGTTCCTTCTTCACCGAGAGCTTTTCAGTATCTGGTAATGGAATAACAGGCTAAAAGGCTTTTTCCTAGCTTTTGTGGCAGGTGTGCAAAAATGCAGAATTGTAAACATTATCCAAATGTTGTAACAAAAAGTGAAGGAAGTTCATACAATGGAATGATCACTTACTGACCTTGTTACAACGATTTCCTTAGTTATTAGGTACAACGTAGTGACAGGGATCCATACTCTTTAAGTCCTATACTACAAAAAATACTTTTAAAAATAAATCATTCTGTAATATCTGTCATGATATTTTGTCTCTTTTTGCAGTATTACTTTAGAAGCACATACTTTTTCATTTACTTGTAATAAATCAGCCCAACTGTTTTGTTGCTTGCAGATTACCAGTGTGCCTCCTTTCACCAGCCTGCTTTGCCCTGTTAGATGCACGTTAGCCATCATGATACTATAAACACTTCCATGCTCAACTTCTGCTGTAAAACTGGTTCCATTTGAAATTGACAGAATTTTTCTTTAATAAGTCAAAAACTTATAATGACAGTCTATGAGATCAGGAAGTGAATAATTTAACTAGTGTTCATTAGAGTAAACAATTGCATTGTCTGAAAGTACTCTTTTGTTCTATGTGAAATTTATACTTAAAAAAATATTTAGTTCCTATCTGCATAATGTTCCTGACCTAAATAGTTAGAGTGTTTGAAATTGCCACTTCTGAAAGAGTTTGCCTGAGTTGGTGTCCTGGCTTGCAGTGTATTCTATTACCATCCTCAGGAGCCGTTGA